>NC_088422.1:0-26669 GCF_034236695.1 Oncorhynchus nerka | reverse complement strand
TAATAGAGACAGCAGATCTAGCTGGTCTGTCATATTATAATAGAGACAATAGATCTAGCTGGTCTGTCATATTATAATAGAGACAATACATCTAGCTGGTCTGTCATATTATAATAGAGACAGTCGATCAAGCTGGTCTGTCATAATACAATAGCGACAGTAGATCTAGCTGGTCTGTCAAATTAGAATAGAGACAATAGATCTAGCTGGTCTGTCATAATATAATAGAGACAGTAGATCTAGCTGGTCTGTCATAATATAATAGAGACAGTAGATCTAGCTGGTCTGTCATAATATAATAGTGACAGTAGATCTAGCTGGTCTGTCATAATATAATAGAGACAGTAGATCTAGCTGGTCTGTCATAATATAATAGACACAGTAGATCTAGCTGGTCTGTCAGCTGGTCTGTCATAATATAATAGACAGTAGATCTAGCTGGTCTGTCATAATATAATAGAGACTAGATCTAGCTGGTCTGTCATAATATAATAGAGACAGTAGATCTAGCTGGTCTGTCATAATATAATAGACACAGAGACAGTAGATCTAGCTGGTCTGTCATAATATAATAGAGACAGTAGATCTAGCTGGTCTGTCATAATATAATAGAGACAGTAGATCTAGCTGGTCTGTCATAATATAATAGAGACAGTAGATCTAGCTGGTCTGTCATAATATAATAGAGACAGTAGATCTAGCTGGTCTGTCATAATATAATAGAGAGACAGTAGATCTAGCTGGTCTGTCATAATATAATAGAGACAGTAGATCTAGCTGGTCTGTCATAATATAATAGAGACAGTAGATCTAGCTGGTCTGTCATAAATAATAGAATAGAGACAGTAGATCTAGCTGGTCTAGCTGGTCTGTCATAATATAATAGAGACAGTAGATCTAGCTGGTCTGTCATAATATAATAGAGACAGTAGATCTAGCTGGTCTGTCATAATATAATAGAGACAGTAGATCTAGCTGGTCTGTCATAATATAATAGTCTGACAATAGATCTAGCTGGTCTGTCATAATATAATAGAGACAGTAGATCTAGCTGGTCTGTCATAATATAATAGAGACAGTAGATCTAGCTGGTCTGTCAGTAGATCTAGCTGGTCTGTCATATAAATAGAGACAATATAAGATCTAGCTGGTCTGTCATAATATAATAGAGACAGTAGATCTAGCTGGTCTGTCATAATATAATAGAGACAGTAGATCTAGCTGGTCTGTCATAATATAATAGAGACATAGATCTAGCTGGTCTGTCATAATATAATAGAGACAGTAGATCTAGCTGGTCTGTCATAATATAATAGACAGTAGATAGCTGGTCTGTCATAATATAATAGAGACAGTAGATCTAGCTGGTCTGTCATAATATAATAGAGACAGTAGATCTAGCTGGTCTGTCATAATATAATAGAGACAGTAGATCTAGCTGGTCTGTCATAATATAATAGAGACAGTAGATCTAGCTGGTCTGTCATAATATAATAGAGACAGTAGATCTAGCTGGTCTGTCATAATATAATAGAGACAGTAGATCTAGCTGGTCTGTCATAATATAATAGAGACAGTAGATCTAGCTGGTCTGTCATAATATAATAGAGACAGTAGATCTAGCTGGTCTGTCATAATATAATAGAGACAGTAGATCTAGCTGGTCTGTCATAATATAATAGAGACAGTAGATCTAGCTGGTCTGTCATAATATAATAGAGACAGTAGATCTAGCTGGTCTGTCATAATATAATAGAGACAGTAGATCTAGCTGGTCTGTCATAATATAATAGAGACAGTAGATCTAGCTGGTCTGTCATAATATAATAGAGACAGTAGATCTAGCTGGTCTGTCATAATATAATAGAGACAGTAGATCTAGCTGGTCTGTCATAATATAATAATATAATAGAGACAGTAGATCTAGCTGGTCTGTCATAATATAATAGAGACAGTAGATCTAGCTGGTCTGTCATAATATAATAGAGACAGTAGATCTAGCTGGTCTGTCATATATAATAATAGATCTAGCTGGTCTGATATAATAGAGACAGTAGATCTAGCTGGTCTGTCATAATATAATAGAGACAGTAGATCTAGCTGGTCTGTCATAATATAATAGAGACAGTAGATCTAGCTGGTCTGTCATAATATAATAGAGACAATAGATCTAGCTGGTCTGTCATAATATAATAGAGACAGTAGATCTAGCTGGTCTGTCATAATATAATAGAGACAGTAGATCTAGCTGGTCTGTCATAATATAATAGTGACATAGATCTAGCTGGTCTGTCATAATATAATAGAGACAGTAGATCTAGCTGGTCTGTCATAATATAATAGAGACAGTAGATCTAGCTGGTCTGTCATAATATAATAGAGACAGTAGATCTAGCTGGTCTGTCATAATATAATAGAGACAGTAGATCTAGCTGGTCTGTCATAATATAATAGACAGACAGTAGATCTAGCTGGTCTGTCATAATATAATAGAGACAGTAGATCTAGCTGGTCTCATAATATAATAGAGACAGTAGATCTAGCTGGTCTGTCATAATATAATAGAGACAGTAGATCTAGCTGGTCTGTCATAATATAATAGAGACAGTAGATCTAGCTGGTCTGTCATAATATAATAGAGACAGTAGATCTAGCTGGTCTGTCATAATATAATAGAGACAGTAGATCTAGCTGGTCTGTCATAATATAATAGAGACAGTAGATCTAGCTGGTCTGTCATAATATAATAGAGACAGTAGATCTAGCTGGTCTGTCATATATAATAATAGAGACAGTAGATCTAGCTGGTCTGTCATAATATAATAGAGACAGTAGATCTAGCTGGTCTGTCATAATATAATAGAGACAGTAGATCTAGCTGGTCTGTCATAATATAATAGAGACAGTAGATCTAGCTGGTCTGTCATAATATAATAGAGACAGTAGATCTAGCTGGTCTGTCATAATATAATAGAGACAGTAGATCTAGCTGGTCTGTCATAATATAATAGAGACAGTAGATCTAGCTGGTCTGTCATAATATAATAGAGACAGTAGATCTAGCTGGTCTGTCATAATAGAGACAGTAGATCTAGCTGGTCTGTCATAATATAATAGAGACAGTAGATCTAGCTGGTCTGTCATAATATAATAGAGACAGTAGATCTAGCTGGTCTGTCATAATATAATAGAGACAGTAGATCTAGCTGGTCTGTCATAGTAGATCTAGCTGGTCTGTCATATATAATAGAGACAGTAGATCTAGCTGGTCTGTCATAATATAATAGAGACAGTAGATCTAGCTGGTCTGTCATAATATAATAGAGACAGTAGATCTAGCTGGTCTGTCATAATATAATAGAGACAGTAGATCTAGCTGGTCTGTCATAATATAATAGAGACAGTAGATCTAGCTGGTCTGTCATAATATAATAGAGACAGTAGATCTAGCTGGTCTGTCATAATATAATAGAGACAGTAGATCTAGCTGGTCTGTCATAATATAATAGAGACAGTAGATCTAGCTGGTCTGTCATAATATAATAGAGACAGTAGATCTAGCTGGTCTGTCATAATATAATAGAGACAGTAGATCTAGCTGGTCTGTCATAATATAATAGAGACAGTAGATCTAGCTGGTCTGTCATAATATAATAGAGACAGTAGATCTAGCTGGTCTGTCATAATATAATAGAGACAGTAGATCTAGCTGGTCTGTCATAATAATAATAGATACAGTAGATCTAGCTGGTCTGTCATAATATAATAGAGACAGTAGATCTAGCTGGTCTGTCATAATATAATAGAGACAGTAGATCTAGCTGGTCTGTCATAATATAATAGAGACAGTAGATCTAGCTGGTCTGTCATAATATAATAGAGACAGTAGATCTAGCTGGTCTGTCATAATATAATAGAGACAGTAGATCTAGCTGGTCTGTCATAATATAATAGAGACAGTAGATCTAGCTGGTCTGTCATAATATAATAGAGACAGTAGATCTAGCTGGTCTGTCATAATATAATAGAGACAGTAGATCTAGCTGGTCTGTCATAATATAATAGAGACAGTAGATCTAGCTGGTCTGTCATAATATAATAGAGACAGTAGATCTAGCTGGTCTGTCATAATATAATAGAGACAGTAGATCTAGCTGGTCTGTCATAATATAATAGAGACAGTAGATCTAGCTGGTCTGTCATAATATAATAGAGACAGTAGATCTAGCTGGTCTGTCATAATATAATAGAGACAGTAGATCTAGCTGGTCTGTCATAATATAATAGAGACAGTAGATCTAGCTGGTCTGTCATAATATAATAGAGACAGTAGATCTAGCTGGTCTGTCATAATATAATAGAGACAGTAGATCTAGCTGGTCTGTCATAATATAATAGAGACAGTAGATCTAGCTGGTCTGTCATAATATAATAGAGACAGTAGATCTAGCTGGTCTGTCATAATATAATAGAGACAGTATAATAGATCTAGCTGGTCTGTCATAATATAATAGAGACAGTAGATCTAGCTGGTCTGTCATAATATAATAGAGACAGTAGATCTAGCTGGTCTGTCATAATATAATAGAGACAGTAGATCTAGCTGGTCTGTCATAATATAATAGAGACAGTAGATCTAGCTGGTCTGTCATAATATAATAGAGACAGTAGATCTAGCTGGTCTGTCATAATATAATAGAGACAGTAGATCTAGCTGTTCTGTCATAATATAATAGAGACAGCAGATCTAGCTGGTCTGTCATATTATAATAGAGACAATAGATCTAGCAGGTCTGTCATATTATAATAGAAACAATACATCTAGCTGGTCTGTCATATTATAATAGAGACAATACATCTAGCTGGTCTGTCATAATATAATAGAGACAGTAGATCTAGCTGGTCTGTCATAATATAATAGAGACAGTAGATCTAGCTGGTCTGTCATAATATAATAGAGACAGTAGATCTAGCTGGTCTGTCATAATATAATAGAGACAGTAGATCTAGCTGGTCTGTCATAATATAATAGTAGAGCTGGTCTGTAGATCTAGCTGGTCTGTCATAATATAATAGAGACAGTAGATCTAGCTGGTCTGTCATAATATAATAGAGACAGTAGATCTAGCTGGTCTGTCATAATATAATAGAGACAGTAGATCTAGCTGGTCTGTCATAATATAATAGAGACAGTAGATCTAGCTGGTCTGTCATAATATAATAGAGACAGTAGATCTAGCTGGTCTGTCATAATATAATAGAGACAGTAGATCTAGCTGGTCTGTCATAATATAATAGAGACAGTAGATCTAGCTGGTCTGTCATAATATAATAGAGACAGTAGATCTAGCTGGTCTGTCATAATATAATAGAGACAGTAGATCTAGCTGGTCTGTCATAATATAATAGAGACAGTAGATCTAGCTGGTCTGTCATAATATAATAGAGACAGTAGATCTAGCTGGTCTGTCATAATATAATAGAGACAGTAGATCTAGCTGGTCTGTCATAATATAATAGAGACAGTAGATCTAGCTGGTCTGTCATAATATAATAGCTGGTCTGAGACAGTAGATCTAGCTGGTCTGTCATAATATAATAGAGACAGTAGATCTAGCTGGTCTGTCATATTATAATATAGATCAATACATCTGGTCTGTCATATTATAATAGAGACAGTAGATCTAGCTGGTCTGTCATAATATAATAGAGACAGTAGATCTAGCTGGTCTGTCATAATATAATAGAGACAGTAGATCTAGCTGGTCTGTCATAATATAATAGAGACAGTAGATCTAGCTGGTCTGTCATAATATAATAGAGACAGTAGATCTAGCTGGTCTGTCATAATATATATAGAGACAGTAGATCTAGCTGGTCTGTCATAATATAATAAGCTGGTCTGTCATAATATAATAGAGACAGTAGATCTAGCTGGTCTGTCATAATATAATAGAGACAGTAGATCTAGCTGGTCTGTCATAATATAATAGAGACAGTAGATCTAGCTGGTCTGTCATAATATAATAGAGACAGTAGATCTAGTTGGTCTGTCATAATACAATAGAGACAGTAGATCTAGCTGGTCTGTCATAACATAATAGAGACAGTCGATCTAGCTGTTCTGTCATAATACAATAGAGACAGTAGATCTAGCTGGTCTGTCATAATATAATATAGACAGTAGATCAAGCTGGTCTGTCATTTTATAATAGAGACATAGAGACAGTAGATTTAGCTGGTCTGTCATAATATAATAGAGACACTAGATCTAGCTGGTCTGTCATAATACAATAGAGACAGTAGATCTATCTGGTCAGTCATAATATAATAGAGACAGTAGATCTAGCTGGTCTGTCATAATATAATAGAGACAGTAGATCTACCTGGTCTGTCATAATATAATAGAGACAGTAGATCTAGCTGGTCTGTCATAATATAATAGAGACAGTAGATCTAGCTGGTCTGTCATAATATAATAGAGACAGTAGATCTAGCTGGTCTGTCATAATATAATAGAGACAGTAGATCTAGCTGGTCTTTCATGATATAACAGTGACAGTAGATCTAGTGGTCTGTCATAATATAATAGAGACAGTAGATCTAGCTGGTCTGTCATAATATAATAGAGACAGTAGATCTAGCTGGTCTGTCATAATATAATAGAGACAGTAGATCTAGCTGGTCTGTCATAATATAATAGAGACAGTAGATCTAGCTGGTCTGTCATAATATAATAGAGACAGTAGATCTAGCTGGTCTGTCATAATATAATAGACAGTAGATCTAGCTGGTCTGTCATAATATAATAGAGACAGTAGATCTAGCTGGTCTGTCATAATATAATAGAGACAGTAGATCTAGCTGGTCTGTCATAATATAATATATAATAGAGACAGTAGATCTAGCTGGTCTGTCATAATATAATAGAGACAGTAGATCTAGCTGGTCTGTCATAATATAATAGAGACAGTAGATCTGGTAGCTGGTCTGGTCTGTCATAATATAATAGAGACAGTAGATCTAGCTGGTCTGTCATAATATAATAGAGACAGTAGATCTAGCTGGTCTGTCATAATATAATAGAGACAGTAGATCTAGCTGGTCTGTCATAATATAATAGAGACAGTAGATCTAGCTGGTCTGTCATAATATAATAGAGACAGTAGATCTAGCTGGTCTGTCATAATACAATAGAGACAGTAGATCTAGCTGGTCTGTCATAATATAATAGAGACAGTAGATCTAGCTGGTCTGTCATAATATAATAGAGACAGTAGATCTAGCTGGTCTGTCATAATATAAGACAGTAGACAGCTGGTCTGTAGAGATCTAGCTGGTCTGTCATAATATAATAGAGACAGTAGATCTAGCTGGTCTGTCATAATATAATAGAGACAGTAGATCTAGCTGGTCTGTCATAATATAATAGAGACAGTAGATCTAGCTGGTCTGTCATAATATAATAGAGACAGTAGATCTAGCTGGTCTGTCATAATATAATAGAGACAGTAGATCTAGCTGGTCTGTCATAATATAATAGAGACAGTAGATCTAGCTGGTCTGTCATAATATAATAGAGACAGTAGATCTAGCTGGTCTGTCATAATATAATAGAGACAGTAGATCTAGCTGGTCTGTCATAATATAATAGAGACAGTAGATCTAGCTGGTCTGTCATAATATAATAGAGACAGTAGATCTAGCTGGTCTGTCATAATATAATAGAGACAGTAGATCTAGCTGGTCTGTCATAATATAATAGAGACAGTAGATCTAGCTGGTCTGTCATAATATAATAGAGACAGTAGATCTAGCTGGTCTGTCATAATATAATAGAGACAGTAGATCTAGCTGGTCTGTCATAATATAATAGAGACAGTAGATCTAGCTGGTCTGTCATAATATAATAGAGACAGTAGATCTAGCTGGTCTGTCATAATATAATAGAGACAGTAGAGCTGGTCTGTCTAGAGACTGTAGATCTAGCTGGTCTGTCATAATATAATAGAGACAGTAGATCTAGCTGGTCTGTCATAATATAATAGAGACAGTAGATCTAGCTGGTCTGTCATAATATAATAGAGACAGTAGATCTAGCTGGTCTGTCATAATATAATAGAGACAGTAGATCTAGCTGGTCTGTCATAATATAATAGAGACAGTAGATCTAGCTGGTCTGTCATAATATAATAGAGACAGTAGATCTAGCTGGTCTGTCATAATATAATAGAGACAGTAGATCTAGCTGGTCTGTCATAATATAATAGAGACAGTAGATCTAGCTGGTCTGTCATAATATAATAGAGACAGTAGATCTAGCTGGTCTGTCATAATATAATAGAGACAGTAGATCTAGCTGGTCTGTCATAATATAATAGAGACAGTAGATCTAGCTGGTCTGTCATAATATAATAGAGACAGTAGATCTAGCTGGTCTGTCATAATATAATAGAGACAGTAGATCTAGCTGGTCTGTCATAATATAATAGAGACAGTAGATCTAGCTGGTCTGTCATAATATAATAGAGACAGTAGATCTAGCTGGTCTGTCATAATATAATAGAGACAGTAGATCTAGCTGGTCTGTCATAATATAATAGAGACAGTAGATCTAGCTGGTCTGTCATAATATAATAGAGACAGTAGATCTAGCTGGTCTGTCATAATATAATAGAGACAGTAGATCTAGCTGGTCTGTCATAATATAATAGAGACAGTAGATCTAGCTGGTCTGTCATAATATAATAGAGACAGTAGATCTAGCTGGTCTGTCATATATATAATAGAGACTGGTCTGTAGATCTAGCTGGTCTGTCATAATATAATAGAGACAGTAGATCTAGCTGGTCTGTCATAATATAATAGAGACAGTAGATCTAGCTGGTCTGTCATAATATAATAGAGACAGTAGATCTAGCTGGTCTGTCATAATATAATAGAGACAGTAGATCTAGCTGGTCTGTCATAATATAATAGAGACAGTAGATCTAGCTGGTCTGTCATAATATAATAGAGACAGTAGATCTAGCTGGTCTGTCATAATATAATAGAGACAGTAGATCTAGCTGGTCTGTCATAATATAATAGAGACAGTAGATCTAGCTGGTCTGTCATAATATAATAGAGACAGTAGATCTAGCTGGTCTGTCATAATATAATAGAGACAGTAGATCTAGCTGGTCTGTCATAATATAATAGAGACAGTAGATCTAGCTGGTCTGTCATAATATAATAGAGACAGTAGATCTAGCTGGTCTGTCATAATATAATAGAGACAGTAGATCTAGCTGGTCTGTCATAATATAATAGAGACAGTAGATCTAGCTGGTCTGTCATAATATAATAGAGACAGTAGATCTAGCTGGTCTGTCATAATATAATAGAGACAGTAGATCTAGCTGGTCTGTCATAATATAATAGAGACAGTAGATCTAGCTGGTCTGTCATAATATAATAGAGACAGTAGATCTAGCTGGTCTGTCATAATATAATAGAGACAGTAGATCTAGCTGGTCTGTCATAATATAATAGAGACAGTAGATCTAGCTGGTCTGTCATAATATAATAGAGACAGTAGATCTAGCTGGTCTGTCATAATATAATAGAGACAGTAGATCTAGCTGGTCTGTCATAATATAATAGAGACAGTAGATCTAGCTGGTCTGTCATAATATAATAGAGACAATAGATCTAGCTGGTCTGTCATAATATAATAGAGACAGTAGATCTAGCTGGTCTGTCATAATATAATAGAGACAGTAGATCTAGCTGGTCTGTCATAATATAATAGAGACATAGAGACAGTAGATCTAGCTGGTCTGTCATAATATAATAGAGACAGTAGATCTAGCTGGTCTGTCATAATATAATAGAGACAGTAGATCTAGCTGGTCTGTCATAAGCTGGTCTGTCATATAATAGAGACAATAGATCTAGCTGGTCTGTCATAATATAATAGAGACAGTAGATCTAGCTGGTCTGTCATAATATAATAGAGACAGTAGATCTAGCTGGTCTGTCATAATATAATAGAGACAGTAGATCTAGCTGGTCTGTCATAATATAATAGAGACAGTAGATCTAGCTGGTCTGTCATAATATAATAGAGACAGTAGATCTAGCTGGTCTGTCATAATATAATAGAGACAGTAGATCTAGCTGGTCTGTCATAATATAATAGAGACAGTAGATCTAGCTGGTCTGTCATAATATAATAGAGACAGTAGATCTAGCTGGTCTGTCATAATATAATAGAGACAGTAGATCTAGCTGGTCTGTCATAATATAATAGAGACAGTAGATCTAGCTGGTCTGTCATAATATAATAGAGACAGTAGATCTAGCTGGTCTGTCATAATATAATAGAGACAGTAGATCTAGCTGGTCTGTCATAATATAATAGAGACAGTAGATCTAGCTGGTCTGTCATAATATAATAGAGACAGTAGATCTAGCTGGTCTGTCATAATATAATAGAGACAGTAGATCTAGCTGGTCTGTCATAATATAATAGAGACAGTAGATCTAGCTGGTCTGTCATAATATAATAGAGACAGTAGATCTAGCTGGTCTGTCATAATATAATAGAGACAGTAGATCTAGCTGGTCTGTCATAATATAATAGACACAGACAGTAGATCTAGCTGGTCTGTCATAATATAATAGAGACAGTAGATCTAGCTGGTCTGTCATAATATAATAGAGACAGTAGATCTAGCTGGTCTGTCATAATATAATAGAGACAGTAGATCTAGCTGGTCTGTCATAATATAATAGAGACAGTAGATCTACCTGGTCTGTCCTTTGGCTGGGTGGGGCATTTATCACTCTCAGAACCTATTGAAAATCTGAAATTACTTAGTCCATTAATTAAGCAATAAGGCTTGAGAAGCGGGATTTTATGAGGTATTTTTAAAATATTTGTTTTATTAATAAAAACGATATGTTATCGCTTTGTCATTATGGGGTATTGTGTGTAGATAGATTTTATTTTATTTCATCCATTTTAGTATAAGTCTGTAACGTAACAAAATGTGGAAAAAAGTAAGGGTCTGAAAACTTTCCGAATGCACTGTACCTATGCAGGCTAGCTTCTTTTCCTTTGCTAGCCAGCCAACTAAATCTACCACACAATCACATCAAGCAGCTGAAATGACAGAAAACGATCTACATTTTTGTTTGTTTTACCTTGGATTATATTGCCATTTCTTTGGATATATCCATTACAATGACACTGATAAATGAATTTGCCTGGCTCAGAGAAGCTGTCAGTCTGTTCACATTCATACAGATCGCACGGTGGAGGTCCCCAAAAAACGGCAACATTGATCCACAGGTCGGAGAGGTAGACAGCAAGGTTTAGATAAACCACAACTGTTTCAAACCAAATGCTAGCCTCTGGGCATTGGGAAATATTGAATATGACCTTTCGCGTGTGAGGCGAACGTGATAACCACTATACTACTGAAACTACAATAAAAAAAGAGGAAGTCGTGGAAAATATTAGGAATGCCCACAAGTCTACCTCACATAATATCCCAAAGTGAGTACCACAGAAAGATATTATTTTCGGGTTGGAGCGAGCGGTCGCATCTGCACTCGGTCCGCAGGTAGTATTACATTTCATTACATTTCATTATAGTACAACGGTTTGATTTGTCTAATCTTAGCAATTTCTTCTTAGCTAGCTACATAGCCGTCTTTGTATCATAGATAATTGCGAATCATTATTTGGTCGTCCTAACGCAGTCACACTGCCCTGCAGCTAGCCAGCTAGCTAACGTCCAGTTAGCTAGTCCACACATCTACCGATTAGCAGCACAACTATTACACTCAACTGAACGACTTGATTGTGTAGTGTTAGCTAGAAAACATAGTTGTCTTTGCTGTCTTCGACCCAAGATAATTGTGTAGTCCAAGAGTGTGTAGTTTTATGTCGTCCTTAACATAGGAGACTCTGCTAGCTAGCCAACAGCTAGCCAACGTCTACACTACAGAAACACTCAACATTGGAATACTAAGGTGTTTCGCTTTGGCTCCACAGGTAGTATCACATTTTTCATTTCATTAAAATCAGACGGCTTGATTTGTTGATCGTAAGCAATAAGGCTTGAGAAGCTAGCTTATGAGGTATTTTTTAAGATAATTGTGTTTTATTAATAAATTTATATGTTATCGCTTGCCATTATGGGGTTCTTTTAGCATAGATTTTATTTTATTTCATCCATTTTAGCTATAAGCTGTAATAACAAAATGTGGAAAAACTAACACTCAAAAACTTTGATTAGTGCACTGTACAACCTCTGCCAGCTAGCTTACTTTTCAGCAGTACTGTATCATTTTAATCATTTTAGTCAATAAGATTCTTGCTAGCTGAAATTTCTGAAACTCGTGACGTCATTTTTGTACTTGTCATTCCAATTTCCTTTGCATTATATTGCCATTTCTTTGTGTAGCCTGTCAACTATGACCCTGTAAATCCCTGTTCTCTCCTTCTGCACAGACCATGTCAAACGCTGTTCACAATCGTACAGATCACCCTAATCTGGTGGTCCCAACGCGCATTGATCCACGTGGAGTTCAGGTCTTATATAAAGCCTCTGGAACTGCCGATCTGCGGCCAACAAGGCAGAGTTCATCTCCGCCTATGTCTCCCTCCAGTCCTCGACTTCTTGGCACTGACGGGAAACATGGATCACCACAGACAACACTGCTACTCCTACTGCTCTCTCTTCGTCTGCCCACGTGTTCTCGCACAAAAGCTTCTGGTCAGCGGGGTGGTGGCACCGGATCCTCATCTCTCCCAAGTGGTCATTCTCTCTTTCTCCCCTTACCCATCTGTCTATCGCCTCCTTTGAATTCCATGCTGTCACAAAAACCAGCCCTTTCAAACTTAACATGGTTATCATTTATCGCCCTCCAGGTTCCCTCGGAGGGTTCATCAAAAAGCTTGATGCCTTGATAAGGGCTCCTTTCCTTGTCGGCTCACCTCTCACAGTTCTGGTAAACTTTGAATCTTACGCCTACCTTTGACTCATTCCTCTCTGCCTCCTTCTTTCCACTCCTACCTCCTCTTTTGACCTCACCCTCTCACCTTCCCCCTACTCACAAGGCAGGAAATACGCTCGACCTCATCTTTACTAGATGCTGTTCTTCCACTAACTCGTTGCAACTCCCCTCCAAGTCTCCGACCACTACCTTGTATCCTTTTCCCTCTCGCTCTCATCCAACACTTCCCACACTGCCCCTAATTCGGATGGTATCGCGCCGTCCCAATTTCGCTCTCTCTCCCCCGCTAATATTCTCTCCTCTTCCATCCTATCATCTCTTCCTCTGCTCAAACCTTCTCCAACCTATCTCCTGATTCTGCCTCCTCAACCCTCCTCTCCTCCCTTTCTGCATCCTTTGACTCTTATGTCCCCTATCCTCCAGGCCGGCTCAGTCCTCCTCCCGCTCCGTGGCTCACGACTCATTGCGAGCTCACAGAATCAGGGCTCCGGGCAGCCGAGCGGAAATGGAGGAAAACTCGCCTCCCTGCGGACCTGACATCCTTTCACTCCCTCCTCTCTACATTTCCTCTTTCTCTCTGCTGCTAAAGCCACTTTCTACCACTCTAAATTCCAAGCATCTGCCTCTAACCCTAGGAAGCTCTTTGCAACCTTCTCCTCCCTCCTGGAATCCTCCTCCCCCTCCCCCTCCTCCCTCTCTGCAGATGACTTCGTCAACCATTTTGAAAAGAAGGTCGACATCCGAGCTCGCTTGCTAAGAAAACGAATATGACGCTGGTTCTGCTCACACTGCCCTACCCTGTGCCTGACCTCTTTCTCCCCTCTCTCTCCAGATGAAATCTCGCGTCTTGTAAATGAATCGGCCGCCCAACAACCTGCCCGCTTGACCCTATCCTCCTCTCTCTTCTCCAGACCATTTCCGGAGACCTTCTCCCAACCTCACCTCGCTCATCAACTCATCCCTGACCGCTGGCTACGTCCCTTCCGTCTTCAAGAGAGCGAGAGTTGCACCTTCTGAAAAAACCTACACTGGATCCCTCCGATGTCAACAACTACAGACCAGTATCCCTTCTTTCTTTTCTCTCCAAAACTCTTGAACGTGCCGTCCTTGGCCAGCTCTCCCGCTATCTCTCTCAGAATGACCTTCTGATCCTAATCAGTCAGGTTTCAAGACTAGTCATTCAACTGAGACTGCTCTTCTCTGTATCACGGAGGCGCTCCGCACTGCTAAAGCTAACTCTCTCTCCTCTGCTCTCATCCTTCTAGACCTATCGGCTGCCTTCGATACTGTGAACCATCAGATCCTCCTTCCACCCTCTCCGAGTTGGGCATCTCCCGGCGCAGCCACGCTTGAATTGCGTCCTACCTGACAGGTCGCTCCTACCAGGTGGCGTGGCGAGAATCCGTCTCCACACCACGTGCTCTCACCACTGGTGTCCCCAGGGCTCTGTTCTAGGCCCTCTCCTATTCTCGCTATACACCAAGTCACTTGGCTCTGTCATAACCTCACATGGTCTCTCCTATCATTGCTATGCAGACGACACACAATTAATCTTCTCCTTTCCCCCTTCTGATGACCAGGTGGCGAATCGCATCTCTGCATGTCTGGCAGACATATCCGTGTGGATGACGGATCACCACCTCAAGCTGAACCTCGGCAAGACGGAGCTGCTCTTCCTCCCGGGGAAGGACTGCCCGTTCCATGATCTCGCCATCACGGTTGACAACTCCATTGTGTCCTCCTCCCAGAGCGCTAAGAACCTTGGCGTGATCCTGGACAACACCTAGTCGTTCTCAACTAACATCAAGGCGGTGGCCCGTTCCTGTAGGTTCATGCTCTACAACATCCGCAGAGTACGACCCTGCCTCACACAGGAAGCGGCGCAGGTCCTAATCCAGGCACTTGTCATCTCCCGTCTGGATTACTGCAACTCGCTGTTGGCTGGGCTCCCTGCCTGTGCCATTAAACCCCTACAACTCATCCAGAACGCCGCAGCCCGTCTGGTGTTCAACCTTCCCAAGTTCTCTCCACGTCACCCCGCTCCTCCGCTCCCTCCACTGGCTTCCAGTTGAAGCTCGCATCCGCTACAAGACCATGGTGCTTGCCTACGGAGCTGTGAGGGGAACGGCACCTCAGTACTTCCAGGCTCTGATCAGGCCCTACACCCAAACAAGGGCACTGCGTTCATCCACCTCTGGCCTGATCGCCTCCCTACCACTGAGGAAGTACAGTTCTGTTCAGCCCAGTCAAAACTGTTCGCTGCTCTGGCCCCCAATGGTGGAACAAACTCCTCACGACGAGAGGACAGCGGAGTCAATCACCACCTTCCGGAGACACCTGAAACCCCACCTCTTTAAGGAATACCTAGGATAGGATAAAGTAATCCCTCTCACCCCCTCCCCTGAAAAGATTTAGATGCACTACTGTTCCACTGAGGTCATAAGGTGAATGCACCAATTTGTAAGTCGCTCTGGATAAGAGCGTCTGCTAAATGACTTAAATGTTAATGTTAAATGTTAAATGTTAAGAGCCATAATACCCATTAAAAACAAGCGGTCAAACAGGAAAATGGTTCCAATCATTTTTCCACCCTTCATGTTCCCCACAGGGGATTTTAAAAACACTTAAAATAAGGGCTGTGTTTCTTGTCGGCTTACCCTGGAGTGGTAAACTATTTGAATCATTATGGACCTCAGACCACACGTAGCAGGAATGTATTCAGAGCGCCCAAGCTAGCCACACATGCAGAGTGCGTTTCGCGACTAAAAAAGGTAAGTCTGAATACCAACTACTGAGAAGTGCGAAGGAAAAGCATGAATTCCGAAATTGGGACCGAGCCCTAAGTGAATAGGCTTACTGTCCAATTTGTTAAAATGTGTTTCCGCCCGGTTTCGAACCGGGGACCTTTCGCGTGTGAGGCGAACGTGATAACCCCTACACTACGGAAACCTAATGAGTGGAATACTAAGGGTGTGGCTGACTTTGGCATTTATCGCTCTCAGAACCTATTGAAAATCAGAAATTACTTAGTCCATTAATTAAGCAATAAGGCTTGAGAAGCCGGGAATTATGAGGTATTTTTTAAATATTTGTTTTATTAATAAAAACTATATGTTATCGCTTTGTCATTATGGGGTATTGTGTGTAGATAGATTTGATTTTATTTCATCCATTTTAGTATATGTCTGTAACGTAACAAAATGTGGAAAGAGTAAGGGGCCTGAAAACTTTCCGAATGCACTGTACCTATGCAGGCTAGCTTCTTTTCCTTTGCTAGCCAGCCAACTAAATCTATCACACAATCACATCAAGCAGCTGAAATGACAGAAAACGATCTACATTTTTGTTTGTTTTACCTTGGATTATATTGCCATTTCTTTGGATATATCCATTACAATGACCCTGATAAATGAATTTGCCTGGCTCAGAGAAGCTTTCAGTCTGTTCACATTCATACAGATCGCACGGTGGAGGTCCCCCAAAAAACGGCAACATTGATCCACAGGTCGGAGAGGTAGACAGCAAGGTTTAGATAAACCACAACTGTTTCAAACCAAATGCTAGCCTCTGGGCATTGGGAAATATTGAATATGACCTTTCGCGTGTGAGGCGAACGTGATAACCACTACACTACTGAAACTACAATACAAAAAGAGGAAGTCGTGGAAAATATTAGGAATGCCCACAAGTCTACCTCACATAATATCCCAAAGTGAGTACCACAGAAAGAGCCATAATACCCATTAAAAACTAGCGGTCATACAGGAAAATGGATCCAATCATTTTTCCACCCTTCATGTTCCCCACAGGGGATTTTAAAAACACTGAAAATAAGGGCTGTGTTTCTTGTCGGCTTACCCTGGAGTGGTAAACTATTTGAATCATTATGGACCTCAGACCACACGTAGCAGGAATGTATTCAGAGCGCCCAAGCTAGCCACACATGCAGAGTGCGTTTCGCGACTAAAAAAGGTAAGTCTGAATACCAACTACTGAGAAGTGCGAAGGAAAAGCATGAATTCCGAAATTGGGACCGAGCCCTAAGTGAATAGGCTTTACTGTCCAATTTGTTAAAATGTGTTTCCGCCCGGTTTCGAACCGGGGACCTTTCGCGTGTGAGGCGAACGTGATAACCCCTACACTACGGAAACCTAATGAGTGGAATACTAAGGGTGTGGCTGACTTTGGCTGGGTGGGGCATTTATCGCTCTCAGAACCTATTGAAAATCAGAAATTACTTAGTCCATTAATTAAGCAATAAGGCTTGAGAAGCCGGGAATTATGAGGTATTTTTTAAATGTTTGTTTTATTAATAAAAACTATATGTTATCACTTTGTCATTATGGGGTATTGTGTGTAGATAGATTTTATTTTATTTCATCCATTTTAGTATAAGTCTGTAACGTAACAAAATGTGGAAAAAAGTAAGGGGCCTAAAAACTTTCCGAATGCACTGTACCTATGCAGGCTAGCTTCTTTTCCTTTGCTAGCCAGCCAACTAAATCTATCACACAATCACATCAAGCAGCTGAAATGACAGAAAACGATCTACATTTTTGTTTGTTTTACCTTGGATTATATTGCCATTTCTTTGGATATATCCATTACAATGACCCTGATAAATGAATTTGCCTGGCTCAGAGAAGCTTTCAGTCTGTTCACATTCATACAGATCGCACAGTGGAGGTCCCCAAAAAACGGCAACATTGATCCACAGGTCGGAGAGGTAGACAGCAAGGTTTAGATAAACCACAACTGTTTCAAACCAAATGCTAGCCTCTGGGCATTGGGAAATATTGAATATGACCTTTCGCGTGTGAGGCGAACGTGATAACCACTACACTACTGAAACTACAATACAAAAAGAGGAAGTCGTGGAAAATATTAGGAATGCCCACAAGTCTACCTCACATAATATCCCAAAGTGAGTACCACAGAAAGAGCCATAAAACCCATTAAAAACTAGCGGTCAAACAGGAAAATGGTATCAATCATTTTTCCACCCTTCATGTTCCCCACAGGGGATTTTAAAACACTTAAAATAAGGGCTGTGTTTCTTGTCGGCTTACCCTGGAGTGGTAAACTATTTGAATCATTATGGACCTCAGACCACACGTAGCAGGAATATATTCAGAGCGCCCAAGCTAGCCACACATGCAGAGTGCGTTACGACAAAAAGGTAAGTCTGAATACCAAATACTGAGAAGTGTGAAGGAAAAGCATGAATTCGAAATTGGGACCGAGCCCTAAGTGATGAGGCTGACTGTCCAATTTGTTAAAAAGTGTTTCCGCCCGGTCTCGAACCGGGGACCTTTCACATGTTAGGTGAACGTGATAACCACTACACTACAGAATTTTGATGAGTGGAATACTAAGGGTGTGGCTGACTTTGGCTGGGTGGGGCATTTATCTCTCTCAGAACCTATTGAAAATCAGAAATTACTTAGTCCATTAATTAAGCAATAAGGCTTGAGAAGCCGGGAATTATGAGGTATTTTTTAAATATTTGTTTCATTAATAAAAACTATATGTTATCGCTTTGTCATTATGGGGTATTGTGTGTAGATAGACTTTATTTTATTTCATCCATTTTAGTATAAGTCTGTAACGTAACAAAATGTGGAAAAAGTAAGGGGCCTGAAAACTTTCCGAATGCACTGTACCTATGCAGGCTAGCTTCTTTTCCTTTGCTAGCCAGCCAACTAAATCTATCACACAATCACATCAAGCAGCTGAAATGACAGAAAACGATCTACATTTTTGTTTGTTTTACCTTGGATTATTGATAGAGGAATTCTAAATTCCTTTATGCTTTAATTGCCAAAACCAATTTCGCACTCGTTTCTAATTCATTAATGATGTGTAAGTTCATTAATTATGCATGAAGTAGATCGAGACCAGTCTCAAAAGCCAGGTAAGAGTGTTTAATTCCAGAGAGTACTGAATGCATACACACATTTCCACAGGTTATAAACTGAAAATGACGTCAGCGTTTTCCAAACGTTCCGTTTCACAAACAGAGGGCCCTCTAGCTCTCAAGCCTTCGCGTTATCAGCACGAAGTCAAGGCCAGTCAGCATAAATCAACATTCCCGACCATTTGGAGATGGCCCGTTCCCACCACCTGGAGATTTGTACAACTGAATGAACTAAGGAACAGACCTACATTGTTACTAACTCCTGACTACATTATATACAATTGGGAAAGGGAGCAAGAGGGAAAACTCACATGTACAGTACATTATAGCATTTGGACTAGTCAGTTTCTGATTGGAATGTATACATAATTAGTCATTTCAACCATATTTTCCTCTATCAATCCTCCCTTTGATCAAATATTATACATTCAAATCTACAAAATAAAAATATTATTATAAATGTTTACCCGACTCTTCACCCATCATTAATCAAATCTAACCTTAACTCCAACTGTTTTTAAACCTACATCAGAATCATAACTCCTCTTTCAGGATTTTTTCTTTTTTTCTTTTTACAATATTTATTAAAAAACAGTTTAATCATTGAAACAAATTACAATCTAATTCCCCTTCATCTCAACGCTATTCTCATCAAACATAAATTCCCCACAATTGACAGATCCAGATTCGTCCACTTCCTCTGTAGACATGCCTTCAGTCCTCCATGGGTCAGAACCTGGAAACGGCCCATAACGCACCATCTGTAGTGTCATTGATCTCTCCAGAGTCCTGAAACAATAACTTTCATACATACACGCAATCAACCACGTACGTACAAGACTAACACAGTCACACCGGTTAAGGTGGCCCATAACACCACATTTTTCCATAAATACTGTCAACCCAATTTAGTTCAGAGAAGTATCCACCCCAGAGTTTCTGCCAACCCGTGAGCCAGGGTGGTCAAAACAGCTGAGGCTTCGGGCACTGATTCGTCCGGGCTGTGCTACCTGGGACGTAAGACATGGTCCTGATTACCATGCCCACTTCCTCCTTTTATCTAATGCAATTCTTTTCTGTCAGGTCTTCCAGCTGGTTGCTTTAGTCTGTTCTACAAACCCTTTAATAACCCTTCTGGTAACTATAATTAATCCAGTCTACATTCTTATTGAGAGTAGACCACTCTAATCCTGCTAGTATCTGATTTCTTGCCTTGAACTCATCCGGCACACCTCGTGGAACCCCAATGTTATCAATATATACTCTTTCGCCAAAAGACCTAGATGGAGCATCTCTTCTCTCTCGTTTTGGCTAACTTCATGTCTTGGTGTTGTATGAGTGTAAAAGGCATTCCTAACCAGTCCAATCAGTCGGCAATACTGCACAAACTCATTCCCCGCACAACCACCAGATGTCGACACTGGCCCATTTTATTTTATTGAAATCCCCAGAGTTCAACCAGCCTGTCAATTCAGACATGGTCTCGTCAGTGGTCATATTCTCTGTACCAACTTGGTTCCTGGGGATATAAGTAGTGCAAATCAATACAACTGTCATTATTTGGCATTCCTGCTTTCATGAACAGCTTTACCATACATGCCATTCCCTTAGGGGAATTAATTCCGTTCAGTGGAAAAGGAATAGTTGTTAACTGGGGTTTAGCGTTCGCACAGGCATAACATTCTTCTTTAGCCACTGATCTGGCCGTATATTGAATCCACTCCAACCATAAGTTGGACTCCCCAAACCCAGTCTCCACCTCTATAACTTCTTTGAGGTCTTTGGTCTGAACTATTCGTACTGATCCTTTACCCTGGATGATTACACTAGGAATAGCCGTTGTTTTAGAGGGATTGGTTGAACTTCGGCCAATCATATTCTCCTTATCGACTCTAACTTCTGCCACCTGGAACGGTACCATAGTATCAGTTGAAAACTGGTGAAGCCCACATACCATAACCCGAGGTCCTGAGTATTGACCGCCTTAATGTTAATTCGCACCTTTATACAATACTTCCTCTGCTCGGGAACACAGTCCAAAACGCCAACCCTTACTATACTCCACCTGATCCCACATTGAGTGTATGGGTTTACGTAGCCATCCCTTTCAGTGTGAGCTATGACCTGTCCACGATCAATATGGGAACCTGCACTGATATCTCTTCTATTTTGGAACAAAATCCTCACCGTCTAAACCATGGGTCAAATTACCACTCTCCGCATATCTAGTAGGACGTGCTGTATCAGGAATACGTCACCCACGATAAGACAGCTCAGACGAACAGCTTCCATGTGAAACCCCACCCTTTCCCCGAGAACACATCACTTAGCAAGAGCCAGACACATCTTCACTTCTATGAACAAAAACAGGGTGACAGGACAGGGAGGGTTACTTCATTCGAGAGATGGCCCCCGAATTCTGTTAATTCCAGTTCTCCTCCCGAACACTGTTTATTTGTTCGACAGTGATTATGTATCTTACCCCCCATCGCAGTGCGATATGAATCCGGGTGGCCACGGGACTGGATTGAGTGTCTTCACCTGTAGTTCACCTGTAGTGCATAAACTCTTGGACATACAGGTTTGGTTAATAAAACAGTTTCTTATTCGTCAAACCAATTAACACATTTTTTTTTATTAGTTAATTATCCCGTAGGTCACATCCTATTCTAGAACACTATTTACCCATCCCCCTTTTGTTACCTGGCTCTGCCCAGGTAACGACCTTTGCCTTATTCTTATACAATGACTTAGATAAGATTTAGTGAATTATCCTTATGTCTGAAATTCCATTTAGGAGTGTCCCTTTCATTTTCCACATGTCCAATTCTCACTTTTGTCTCCACTCAGTAACTTATCTACCCACTATGTTATCTTTGCTCGTCCTGGCCCCCCTTCTAAAACTTCTCTGCTCTCCAACCTTCAAGGTCTCTGCAGTGCGGGGGAGGGCTCTTCTAACTGCCCGTGGCTGTTTTTCACATTCCCAAATTTGAACTACATGCCTCACTGTTTGTCTTTCTAAACTCATGGATTTTCTTTTGGAAAGAACATGTCTATGAGCGGCTTTTCTCTAAAGTCCTTAATCAATCTATCTTAATCCTAACAATAATCCTAAATCATCATAGATGTCCTATATTCCTGTTAAATATAATACTATTTAAAAACTTATAATCTAATAAATGCTAACCATATTAAAAATCCTTCCTACACTAACAAGCCCTCTCCTTTGGGGACCCTCAGTATTCTATCTGACAATAACATGGATTTAATATGTGTTTGCAAAGTGTGGAATAAAACTTTGGTCATGGATAACAGAGTAAAGCAGAACAAAGCATTCTTATAACCCATCTGGTCCTCTCAGCTATTCCTATCCAGCACCAGGTGGGCACCATGCCACCCTTCACGACAGGGAGAACAAACATACATGGGTCATCCTCAGTCAGTCTTATCCTCCCCTGAAAGCATGCTTCACCTCAGCCTCTCCAACTGAGCATCAAGCAAAGGCATCATGCCTGAAGCCTTCACCACATCTGTAACATACTTCTTAAAACACGGTATGATGCAAGCAGCACATCACATCAATAACAAATAATACAAGAATTAGGGTCAGAAATCCAGTAACCACCATACCAGTATACTTACCAAACCAGGCTCCCAACCAGGTGGACAGTCAGACTCCTCTACCCCCGCCATGGTCCTCATCTCAGCAGATAGTGCATCAAGCCCATTAAGGCCCTTAGATCTCAGGATCTCAGCGACCACTGCCTCATTGCCTGTATCCGCTACGGTGCCGCAGTCAAACGACCACCCCTCATCACTGTCAAACGCTCCCTAAAACACTTCTGTGAGCAGGCCTTTCTAATCGACCTGGCCCGGGTATCCTGGAAGGACATTGACCTCATCCCGTCAGTTGAGGATGCCTGGTCATTCTTTAAGAGTAACTTCCTCACCATATTAGATAAGCATGCTCCGTTCAAAAAATGCAGAACTAAGAACAGATACAGCCCTTGGTTTACTCCAGACCTGACTGCCCTCGACCAGCACAAAAACATCCTGTGGCGGACTGCAATAGCATCGAACAGTCCCCGCGATATGCAACTGTTCAGGGAAGTCAGGAACCAATACACGCAGTCAGTCAGGAAAGCTAAGGCCAGCTTCTTCAGGCAGAAGTTTGCATCCTGTAGCTCCAACTCCAAAAAGTTCTGGGACACTGTGAAGTCCATGGAGAACAAGAGCACCTCCTCCCAGAGGCTAGGGAACACAGTCACCACCGACAAATCCATGATTATCGAAAACTTCAACAAGCATTTCTCAACGGCTGGCCATGCCTTCCGCCTGGCTACTCTTACCTCGGCCAACAGCTCCGGCCCCCCCGCAGCTCCTCGCCCAAGCCTCTCCAGGTTCTCCTTTACCCAAATCCAGATAGCAGATGTTCTGAAAGAGCTGCAAAACCTGGACCCGTATAAATCAGCTGGGCTTGACAATCTGGACCCTCTATTTCTGAAACTATCCGCCGCCATTGTCGCAACCCCTATTACCAGCCTGTTCAACCTCTCTCTCATATCGTCTGAGATCCCCAAGGATTGAAAGCTGCCGCAGTCATCCCCCTCTTCAAAGGGGAGACACCCTGGACCCAAACTGTTACAGACCTATATCCATTCTGCCCTGCCTATCTAAGGTCTTCGAAAGCCAAGTCAACAAACAGGTCATTGACCATCTCGAATCCCACCGTACCTTCTCCGCTATGCAATCTGGTTTCCGAGCCGGTCACGGGTGCACCTCAGCCACACTCAAGGTACTAAACGACATCATAACCGCCATCGATAAAAGACAGTACTGTGCAGCCGTCTTCATCGACCTTGCCAAGGCTTTCGACTCTGTCAATCACCATATTCTTATCGGCAGACTCAGTAGCCTCGGCTTTTCGGATGACTGCCTTGCCTGGTTCACCAATTACTTTGCAGACAGAGTTCAGTGTGTCAAATCGGAGGGCATGTTGTCCGGTCCTCTGGCAGTCTCTATGGGGGTGCCACAGGGTTCAATTCTCGGGCCGACTCTTTTCTCTGTGTATATCAATGATGTTGCTCTTGCTGCGGGCGATTCCCTGATCCACCTCTACGCAGACGACACCATTCTATACACTTTTGGCCCGTCACTGGACACTGTGCTATCTAACCTCCAATCGAGCTTCAATGCCATACAACACTCCTTCCGTGGCCTCCAACTGCTCTTAAACGCTAGTAAAACCAAATGCATGCTTTTCAACCGATCGCTGCCTGCACCCGCTTGCCCGACTAGCATCACCACACTGGATGGTTCCGACCTTGAATATGTGGACACCTATAAGTACCTAGGTGTCTGGTTAGACTGCAAACTCTCCTTCCAGACCCATATCAAACATCTCCAATCGAAAATCAAATCAAGAGTCGGCTTTCTATTCCGCAACAAAGCCTCCTTCACTCACGCTGCCAAGCTTACCCTAGTAAAACTGACTATCCTACCGATCCTCGACTTGGCGATGTCATCTACAAAATGGCTTCCAACACTCTTCTCAGCAAACTGGATGCAGTTTATCACAGTGCCATCCGTTTTGTCACTAAAGCACCTTATACTACCCACCACTGCGACTTGTATGCTCTAGTCGGCTGGCCCTCGCTACATATTCGTCGCCAGACCCACTGGCTCCAGGTCATCTACAAGGCCATGCTAGGCAAAGCTCCGCCTTATCTCAGCTCACTGGTCACGATGGCAACACCCATCCGTAGCACGCGCTCCAGCAGGTGTATCTCATTGAGCATCCCCAAAGCCAACACCTCATTCGGCCGCCTTTCGTTCCAGTACTCTGCTGCCTGTGACTGGAACGAATTGCAAAATCGCTGAAGTTGGAGACTTTTATCTCCCTCACCAACTTCAAACATCAGCTATCTGAGCAGCTAACCGATCGCTGCAGCTGTACATAATCTATTGGTAAATAGCCCACCCATTTTCACCTACCTCATCCCCACAGTTTTTATTTATTTACTTTTCTGCTCTTTTGCACACAAATATCTCTACCTGTACATGATCATCTGATCATTTATCACTCCAGTGTTAATCTGCAATATTGTATTATTCGCCTACCTCCTCATGCCTTTTGCACACATTGTATATAGACCCCCCTTTTTTTTCTCTACTGTGTTATTGACTTGTTAATTGTTTACTCCATGTGTAACTCTGTGTTGTCTGATCACTCTGCTATGCTTTATCTTGGCCAGGTCGCAGTTGCAAATGAGAACCTGTTCTCAACTAGCCTACCTGGTTAAATAAAGGTGAAATAAAAAAATAAAAAAATAAAAAAAGATATACTACCATCTGGACTGGTGTTATTAGGGATATACGTACAACATTGTTCACCGAACATCTTGCAGACTCCCCCCTGACTAGCAAGAAGCATATTCTAAGCAAGTCTATTCTGTATAAGACAGCCACAAATTGTCCCTACCATCAAAACCAGTCTCCGTGCCTAATTGATCAATTGCTGAATAGTCTAACATTAATTACCTTATTGAGATTTTTAACACAGTGGTGGCAGGTTCGGTCCAGGGGTGGTAGAGGAGTGTGTCCGGCCCCGGTTCGTCTGAGACCTCTGGTTTTGGCAGTACCTTAATAGAAAACACACCCACCGTGTCTGTCCCGGTCCTTTGTAGTCCGGGGGTGTAAGTGCCTGCATCAGAGAGCTTAATAGTTTTGATGGTTAGTAGGATTTCATCACCTTTACAAAGTTCAACAGTGCTCCCAGGTTTCCCCATATCATGGAAAACCTATCCACCTTTGTGGGATTCCCTATGCCATAAGGATATCCTCTTCTCCAGTCCCAGAACTGTCCCAAGTTGGTTATCATGTAATCCCCATACGGACACCCTCCCCCATTACACAGGTAATGTCCCCCGTCTTTTGACACTCCTGTACACGGGTGTTAAAATCAAATTAAAATACCTCAATTTCTTCCCTGCCCTGTTGGCTCAAAATATGTTATCTTCCCCTATTTATTCTCAATGATGAATATGACTTTCTCTCTGTTACAATACCAACTCCCTAATAGCCCATTCAAAAAAACTTCACAGCTAATGTTATAAGACAGAATCCTGAACCACTTTCTCATTTGCGGTTCAAACAGTAATTCTGAACCCTCAACCAAAACTGCTTCATTTCTAATGAATCTACCTTAAAACTAGTAACTCAATATGACACCATTCATTATACAAATGACTCTCCCCTGAGGCTGATCAGACCTCAGAAGCCAGTCATGATAAGGTCAAAAGGCCATACCATTTTAGACATAAAGATCCCTTTATCCTTACAATAGAAATAGTCACCTGTATAATTCAAACCCATAAAAAAAAAACATCTCATAAGGTTCCATATGTGAGCGTGCCTCTTTAAAATCTCCTTGCACTAAAACAAATCGTTCTAACAGTTGTTTTATATATATATATATATAATTTGCAGACCTTTTTCAATTTGGTCGTTTAAAGCTGCTCTCTCCCCCAAAATTATAATCCCAGGAGGCCTCTAAAAGTGAGACACCACATCCCTAACTATCATTCACTAATGCTACCTCGAATCAGAAACTCAATAAGTGAACTATAACTAAAACCTAATGATTATTCCCCTTTGACTCAAATCATTAATCATAAGTTTTAAACATCGTTTCACGGATATGTTTACTTAAATGACCATGCTACCTTTAGATACAATTAAC
>NC_088421.1:56728712-56873644 GCF_034236695.1 Oncorhynchus nerka | reverse complement strand
TCAATCTGAATCTGTGTGTCTGTGTGGCCAACAGGGCTCTGGTATGCTGCTTCGGGACAGGCCTCCCAATCCTCTAGATCCCTGCCTTGCCATTGGTGCCACGTTCTGTCCCTGACTGGCCCCCTGTGCAGATCCTGGTGTGTAAACAGACACTCCACGTAAATATCCTCACACTGACTGGAACCCTCCAGGAACTGTGGAGGAATCATACTTGACTATGAGGGATCCCAAAGGAATGAGAAGGTGGAGTGTAGTGTGGTTGTGGTGTTGTGTGTGGTTGTGGTGTGTGTGTGTGTGTGGTTGTGGTGTTGTGTGTGTGTGGTTGTGGTGTTGTGTGTGTGTCCAATCCACAGCGGTTCCTGCTGCTGCCTTCAGAGTAGACCGTTATACCAACGCTGTAGTAGTGCTGGTGTAGGATAGTATTCATCCCATGCCCCTCTCTCTCTCTATATATATATATATATATATATATAAACCTCTCTCTCTCTCTCTATATATATATATATATACTGCTCAAAAAAATAAAGGGAACACTTAAACAACACAATGTAACTCCAAGTCAATCACACTTCTGTGAAATCAAACTGTCCACTTAGGAAGCAACACTGATTGACAATAAATTTCACATGCTGTTGTGCAAACGGAATAGACAACAGGTGGAAATTATAGGCAATTAGCAAGACACCCCCAATAAAGGAGTGGTTCTGCAGGTGGTGACCACAGACCACTTCTCAGTTCCTATGCTTCCTGGCTGATGTTTTGGTCACTTTTGAATGCTGGCGGTGCTTTCACTCTAGTGGTAGCATGAGACGGAGTCTACAACCCACACAAGTGACTCAGGTAGTGCAGCTCATCCAGGATGGCACATCAATGCGAGCTGTGGCAAAGAAGGTTTGCTGTGTCTGTCAGCGTAGTGTCCAGAGCATGGAGCGCTACCAGGAGACAGGCCAGTACATCAGGAGATGTGGAGGAGGCCGTAGGAGGGCAACAACCCAGCAGCAGGACGCTACCTCTGCCTTTGTGCAAGGAGTAGCACTGCCAGAGCCCTGCAAATGACATCCAGCAGGCCACAAATGTGCATGTGTCTGCTCAAACGGTCAGAAACAGACTCCATGAGGGTGGTATGAGGGCCCCGACGTCCACAGGTGGGGTTGTGCTTACAGCCCAACACCGTGCAGGGCGTTTGGCATTTGCCAGAGGACACAAGGTGGCAAATTCGCCACTGGCGCCCTGTGCTCTTCACAGATGAAAGCAGGATCATACTGAGCACGTGACAGTCTGGAGACGCCGTGGAGAATGTTCTGCTGCCTGCAACATCCTCCAGCATGACCGGTTTGGCGGTGGGTCAGTCATGGTGTGGGGTGGCATTTCTTTTGGGAGCCGCACAGCCCTCCATGTACTCGCCAGAGTAGCCTGACTGCCATTAGGTACCGAGATGAGATCCTCAGACCCCTTGTGAGACCATATGCTGGTGCGGTTGGCCCTGGGTTCCTCTAATGCAAGACAATGCTGGAGTGTGTCAGCAGTTCCTGCAAGAGGAAGGCATTGATGCTATGGACTGGCCCGCCCGTTCCCCAGACCTGAATCAATTGAGCACATCTGGGACATCATGTCTCCCTCCATCCACCAACGCCACGTTGCACTGCAGACTGTCCAGGAGTTGGCGGATGCTTTAGTCCAGGTCTGGGAGGAAATCCCTCAGGAGACCATCCGCCACCTCATCAGGAGCATACCCAGGCGTTGCGGGGAGGTCATACAGGCACGTGGAGGCCACACACTACTGAGCCTCATTTTGACTTGTTTTAAGGACATTACATCAAAGTTGGATCAGCCTGTAGTGTGGTTTTCCACTTTAATTTTGAGTGTGACTCCAAATCCAGACCTCCATGCGTTGATAAATTTGATTTCCATTGATAATTTGTGTGTGATTTTGTTGTCAGCACATTCAACTATGTAAAGACAAAAGTATTTAATAAGAATATTTCATTCATTCAGATCTAGGATGTGTTATTTTACTGTTCCCTTTATTTTTTTGAGAAGTGTATAAACCTCTCTCTCTCTCTATATATACATACATATAAAAACCTCTCTCTATATATATATATATATATATACATAAATAAAACAATGAGGCTACTCCTTTTCAAACCACATTCAAATCAACTGGGCCTTTATTATTATGAAAGGGACATTGGGGATACGGACCACATAACCCTAGTCAAAAAGTAGTGCACTACTTAGTCTATAGCGTTCCATTTGAGACATATCCCCGGACATTTAGATACGTTGTACATTCAACAACTTCAGTAGTAGTCAACACTCAACACAAATCAAATGCAATCAAACATGACAAACTACGGTCCTGATTTAGAATCAATTGTTTTCTTATTTCTTCCATTATGGCACAACAACAACAAAAATCAGTCTATGAAATTAAAGGAGAATAAAAAATAGGTTCTAAGAAGATAAACCAGGATAATACCAGGTTGTTATTGTAAAAAAAAATAAAGGCTCTCAATAAAGTTGAGAAATTCCTTTTTTTGTATTTCAGAATTCCCAGATGGAGGATTCCCTGATTTCCTGCTTCTTCCCTCCACATTCAGGGAATATTCTAACCAGGATTTCTGAAGGAAAACCTAGAATTTGGGGAAAGTTAGGAGAATCTTTCAACGTAATGCTAAATAAAAGGTTAAATAAATACAGTACTTCTATACTTCTAGTACTTCTCTGGCAGTTAGATACTGTACTGAATACTTATATACTTCTAGTACTTCTCTGGCAGTTAGATACTTACTGAATAGTACTTCTAGTACTTCTCTGGCAGTTAGATACTGTACTGAATACAGTACTTCTATACTTCTAGTACTTCTCTGGCAGTTAGATACTGTACTGAATACAGTACTTCTATACTTCTAGTACTTCTCTGGCAGTTAGATACTGTACTGTAGGTTTGGGGTTAGCAGGTTTTTAGGGGCGGAAATGGCACATTACCAGAGTAAAAAATGACCTAGAGTACTAACCTAAGAATAAATACTGAATGTTTTCAATGAAAATAAATGCATTGACATAATCTCCCTACACATTAGTCGGAATGTATAAACAATCAATTCATCCTAAAAATGTGAATGTTTTTATTTGAATCTTATAATATAAAATACATCTGGAGTTAAATAAGACTAGGGAGTAATTAGTGCAGTAGATGCTTTAGACAGCATCAAATGGCACCCTATTCCCTACATAGTGCACTACTTTTGACCAGGGCCCCATAGAGCTCTGGTCAAAAGTAGTGCACTATGAAGGGAATAGGGTGCCAGCAGCCCTAAATACCTGATTTAAAAGGAGACACACACACCTCCTTTACAAGTTCTCATCAGCAGCACCAACATTCTCACACTAACATCCTCTCCCACCACCCCTCCCCCTCCTCTCATCAACCTTGGTGTTCTTGTCTGTCCCCCTATCCCTCCCCTTCTCTATTCTGTCTCTCCCCCTATCCCTCCCCTTCTCTATTCTGTCTCTCCCCCTATCCCTCCCCCTTCTCTATTCTGTCTCTCCCCCTATACCTCCCCTTCTCTATTCTGTCTCTCCCCCTATCCCTCCCCCTTCTCTATTCTGTCTCTCCCCTATCCCTCCCCTTCTCTATTCTGTCTCTCCCCTATCCCTCCCCCTCTCTATTCTGTCTCTCCCCCTATCCCTCCCCTTCTCTATTCTGTCTCTCCCCTATCCCTCCCCCTTCTCTATTCTGTCTCTCCCCCTATCCCTCCCCTTCTCTATTCTGTCTCTCCCCTATCCCTCCCCCTTCTCTATTCTGTCTCTCCCCTATCCCTCCCCTTCTCTATTCTGTCTCTCCCCTATCCCTCCCCCTTCTCTATTCTGTCTCTCCCCCTATCCCTCCCCCTTCTCTATTCTGTCTCTCCCCTATCCCTCCCCTTCTCTATTCTGTCTCTCCCCCTATCCCTCCCCCTTCTCTATTCTGTCTCTCCCCTATCCCTCCCCTTCTCTATTCTCGGTCTCTCCCCTATCCCTCCCCCTCTCTATTCTGTCTCTCCCCCTATCCCTCCCCTTCTCTATTCTGTCTCTCCCCTATCCCTCCCCTTCTCTATTCTGTCTCTCCCCCTATCCCTCCCCTTCTCTATTCTGTCTCTCCCCCTATCCCTCCCCCTTCTCTATTCTGTCTCTCCCCCTATCCCTCCCCCTTCTCTATTCTGTCTCTCCCCCTATCCCTCCCCCTTCTCTATTCTGTCTCTCCCCTATCCCTCCCCTTCTCTATTCTGTCTCTCCCCCTATCCCTCCCCTTCTCTATTCTGTCTCTCCCCCTATCCCTCCCCCTTCTCTATTCTGTCTCTCCCCTATCCCTCCCCTTCTCTATTCTGTCTCTCCCCCTATCCCTCCCCAGTTCTCTATTCTGTGTCTCTCCCCTTCTCTCATTCTGAGTATCCCTCCAGGGGTATTGAGTCTCTCCCCTAAACCTCCCCCCCATCTCTCTCTCCCCTATCCCCCCCTTCTCTATTCTTGGTAGTCTTGTGTCTCTTCTCTATTCTGTCTCTCCAGAATCCCCCCCTTCTCTATTCTCGGTCTATCTTGGTCTCAGTTGATCTTTGTGTCTCCAGGGGTAGATGAGTTCTCCCAGAAACAGCCCCCCTGGTCCTAGTCTATCTTGGTAGTCTTGTGTCTCTAGGGGTAGATGAGTTCTCCCAGAAACAGCCCCCCCATCTCTCCCCCCTGGTCCTAGTCTATCTTGGTAGTCTTGTGTCTCTAGGGTAGATGAGTTCTCCCAGAAACAGCCCCCCCCATCTCTCTCTCCCCTGGTCCTAGTCTATCTTGATAGTCTTGTGTCTCTAGGGGTAGATGAGTTCTCCCAGAAACAGCCCCCATCTCTCTCTCCCCCTGGTCCTAGTCTATCTTGGTAGTCTTGTGTCTCCAGGGGTAGATGAGTTCTCCCAGGAACAGCTTCTTGCAGAGGGCCAGCCAGGAGTCTTTAGGGTAGCAGCTGTAGGTGGGGGTCCTGTAGGTCTGAACCACACTGCTCACCTTAGAGGGTTAATCTGAGAGAGAGACAGAGGGAGACATAAACATGTCTAGGTTTATCTAGGAGAAAAACTGTGAATGACACATGTGTAGGGTATGTCTATGTGGTTGTGGTTTTGGTTTTACAGGAATAAATCACTTAAACTTATTCCACATAAAAGCCAAACGCTGTCATCAAAGAAGATCAGAATTGAAATAAGTCGTATACTTTTGTATCCTCGATGATTCTTAATCAAATGCATCATTTTGTGTGGATCTGGTTTTATATGATTAAATAAACTAAAAGACAGAACGAAAAGACAATGTATGTTATGTGAAAAATTAAATGAAAGAGAAAAAGAGAGGAGAGAAAGAGAGACAAGAGAGAGAAAGAAGAGAGAAGAGAAATAAACAAAGAGGAGAAAGAGAGAGAGAGAAGAGAGTGAGAGATGTCTTACATCCATCATGAGATGTAGAGGTGTTCCTGGTTCCTCACAGAGCACTCTGAACTTCACCCCCTCTGTAGAGAACACACACATCTCAGTCAAACACAGAACATCACAGCCCAGCACCGTCTCCTCCCTCATTCAACCAGGTCTCTCTTAAAAATAGAGACTAACCTGGTTAAATAAAAGGAATATAGAAACCACAGTACAGAACATTTTTAAAAACATTTTATAAAGTTGGTTTTGTAACATAAACTGGACATTTTATATTTTTGACTGACATTATGATTGTTTCATATCGGCAAAGTAGTTAAAACGCTGTCACTTCCTCAAAGTGTTAAAGTACATTTCCTTCTACACAGTTAGACATGTTGGCAGAGACGGTCCCTCCAACCTGCCAGTCTGTAGGATCTGAAGAGTCGGAGGCCCATGGCGAACAGAGGGAAGGAGTTGATGAAGTCAACACTGAGGTGGAGAACTCCCTGGAACATTACTACCACAAGGCGGAGCTAGAGAGAGAGAGAGACAGAGGGAAGGAGTTGATGAAGTCAACACTGAGGTGGAGAACTCCCTGGAACATTACTACCACAAGGCGGAGCTAGAGAGAGAGAGAGATAGAGAGATAGAGAGAGAGAGAGATAGAAACAGAGCAAGAGAGAGAGAGAGAGAGAGCGAGATAGAGAGACAGAGAGAGACACACACAGACAGACAGACAGACAGACAGACAGACAGACAGACAGACAGACAGACAGACAGACAGACAGACAGACAGACAGACAGAGAGAGAGACAGAGTAAGGGGTCAAAGATTAGACACTTTATTGTTCATTGGTTAGAAGGAGAATGTGTTTTGTTCCTTTCCCAACACCCCCAGACACACGTGGAGAGGCCCAGGGTCAGCCGTAGGACAGCGCCCATGGATGGAGAGGGGATGAAAGTGCCTGTGTGTGTTCTCACCAGGGTAAACACTAGGTAGTATAGAGCTGTGGTTGGCAGGAGGAACAGACAGACAGACATGGATGGAGAGGGGATGAAAGTGCCTGTGTGTGTGTTCTCACCAGGGTAAACACTAGGTAGTATAGAGCTGTGGTTGGCAGGAGGAACAGACAGACATGGATGGAGAGGGGATTAAAGTGCCTCTGTGTGTGTTCTCACCAGGGTAAACACTAGGTAGTATAGAGCTGTGGTTGGCAGGAGGAACAGACAGACAGACATGGATGGAGAGGGGATTAAAGTGCCTGTGTGTGTGTTCTCACCAGGGTAAACACTAGGTAGTATAGAGCTGTGGTTGGCAGGAGGAACAGCAGGATGGTGAAGAGTAACGTCCCGATGAACAACTAGAAAACAACACACACATTAGTTCACTGTAACAAATATACACACTTTAGTTCACTGTAACAAATATACACACATTAGTTCACTGTAACAAATGTGTGTGTGTGATAGGTGTGTGTAACTACCTGGTCCAGGTCATAAGAGCAGGAGTCTACTCTCTGTCTGAGGACATTCCATTTCTTCCCCCTGAACAGCCTCCACAGAGAGGACAGACCATATACTGTCATACAGTACAGCCTGAGAGAGAGAGGAGTAGAGAGAGGAGGAGGAGGGGGAGAGGAGGGGAGAGAGAGAGACAGAGAGATAGAGAGGAGGAGGGGGAGAGAGAGGAGGTAGGAGGAGGGAGAGAGAGGAGGAGGGAGAGAGAGAGACAGAGAGATAGAGAGGAGGAGGGAGAGAGAGAGGAGGTAGGAGGGGAGGGGAGGAGAGAGGAGGAGGAGAGAGAGAGAGATAGAGAGGAGGAGGGGAGAGAGAGAGACAGAGAGATAGAGAGGAGGAGGGGGGAGAGAGAGGAGGTAGGAGGAGAGAGAGAGGAGGAGGAGAGAGAGAGAGAGGAGAGAGATAGATAGAGAGAGGAGGAGGGGGAGAGAGAGGAGGAGGAGAGAGAGAGAGAGAGGGGGAGAGAGAGAGGGGAGAGAGAGATGGTGAGAGGAAAGGAGGTAGGGGGAAGAGGGGGGGGTAGGAGAGGGAAAAGAGCAGGAGGGGGGGGGAAGAGTGGAGGGGATGAATGGGGGGGTAGGAAAGGAGGAGGAGGGGGAAGAGCAGGGCGGAGAGGGGAGGGGATAGAGAAAGGATGGAGAGAGATGAGGGGAAAGGGGAAGAGGTATAGAGAGGAGAGATGGACAGGGGAGAGAGGGAGGATGGAGGGTGAGAGAAGGAAGATATTTTTAGCCTTCATACACATTTAATAAGTCTGTAAATGACATGCTGAGAGCTCCTCACACATCAATTAGTAAAGGGAAAGAGGTAACACGTCACCATGATGTTCACAGGGCTGAGAGGTACAGAGCTTTCACAATGTATTCAGACCCCTTGACTTTTTCCACATTTTGTTACATTACAGCCTTAAAAACATTTTTTCCCCCTCAATCTACACACAACATCCCATAATTGTTTTAAAAATGTAAACATTTTCAGGGGGAGGTCCCCCGGACCCCCCTGCCAGATGGGGCACCCCAACTTAATACATAGTCAGGAGCCCATGAATAGACCAACAGGTGTGACTGATGATTGAAGCAGGTGTTCAACATGGGCTTTGCTTCACAGAAAGCAGCAGTTGATTTACTCCATTGCCAACACTTTAAATCACATCAGTAGACCAATATCCTTCAGTATCATGACATTACCTTTTATAGCCTTCAATCTGTTTGTTTTTTATCATATTCTGGACCAGAATAAGGCTCTACTACTTATTGTTCCTGCAGTGAGGTACTCAACATCTTCATCGAATGTTTTCATAATTTACCTGAAGAGAATCGCTAACAATCAGTAGTAGCCTACCAGTATGCACATTAGGGAGTAAATTAACAGCTCTCTCACGATGCAATTCGGTTTCGTTCACCTAAAATATCCGCTTGTTCGCAACCCCCCCCATCACTAGGCTACACTGACGAGTCACCTAGCTGCAGTGGGTCGTGTTTACATCGCGACGTGTCTCATTACGTCGTCACGTCATCTTCACGGCGTTTTGCTCCGCTACTGAACGGACAAGTCAAGTGTAGTGTTTGTAACGCAAGATTGAGGAGAGCCTATCTCGTCAGGGATCGTATTTATTTTGGAAGAATATGACATTTTAATAAAAAAAATATTTAAAAAACAGGATAAATATCAGTTTCAGCTGATAATAAACGTGTTCTTCGACGAACTGGCTGGATTGAAGAGGCGCAAAAAAGTTTGAAAAAAAAATCCGTCTTTCAACGGAACCTTCAACCACAAAGGGGGCGTTGCCTTTCCACTTCGATGAGCACGCCCCGATGGATGACATCCGGCGCAACGTTGAGGCTTTAGGAAGAAGAAGATGAAAATATGTGGTCATTCTTACTCTCTCATGGCGTGTTAACCTGCCAAACTACACTGAAGACTCCAATGTCTATATCCCAAATGGGACCCTATCCTCTCCTAGTGCACATCTTCTGACTAGAGCTCATAGGGTATTCCCTTTACAGTACTAAGGTCAAACGTGGTGCACTTTTGGGAGGCATCGTGACGGTGCTGGTCTCTTCTCACCTGGCTCCATAGACGTAGAAACAGTAGATGTGGAAGGTGAGCAGGGCGGTGATGTCAGAGAGCAGGGAGAGGGCAAAGGTCAAGCCCAGGCAGGCAGACAGACCCACGTACCACAGAATCATCTCAATGAATGGAGACATCAGGTGAATGTAGCCTGCAGAGAGAGGAGGAGGACGGGCATGGGTGTTTGTGTCTGTGGAGGAGGGGCATGAGTGGGTGTGTGTGTGGAGGAGGGCCATGGGTGGGTGTGTGTGTGGAGGAGGAGGGCCATGGATGTTTGTGTGTGTGGAGGAGGAGGGCCATGGATGTTTGTGTCTGTGGAGGAGGGCCATGGGTGTTTGTCTGTGGAGGAGGGGCATGGGTGTGTGTGTGTGTGTGGAGGAGGGCATGGGTGTTTGTCTGTGGAGGAGGGCCATGGGTGTGTGTGTGGAGGAGGGGCATGGGTGTTTGTGTGTGTGGAGGAGGGGCATGGGTGTTTTGTGTGTGGAGGAGGGCCATGGGTGTGTGTGTGTGTGTGTGTGGAGGAGGGCCATGGGGGTGTGTGTGTGTGTGTGGAGGAGGGCCATGGGTGTGTGTGTGTGTGTGTGGAGGAGGGCCATGGTGTGTGTGTCTGTGTGTGGAGGAGGGCCATGGGGTGTGTGTGTGTGTGTGGAGGAGGGCCATGGGTGTGTGTGTGTGTGTGGAGGAGGGCCATAGGTGTGTGTGTGTGGAGGAGGGGCATGGGTGTGTGTGTGTGTGGAGGAGGGCCATGGGTGTTTGTGTGTGAGGAGGGCCATGGGTGTTTGTGTGTGTGGAGGAGGGGCATGGGTGTTTGTGTCTGTGGAGGAGGGGCATGGGTGTGTGTGTGTGTGTGGAGGAGGGCCATGGGGTGTGTGTGTCTGTGTGTGGAGGAGGGCCATGGGTGTTTGTGTCTGTGGAGGAGGGGCATGGGGGTGTGTGTGTGGAGGAGGGGCATGGGTGTTTGTGTCTGTGGAGGAGGGGCATGGGTGTGTGTGTGTGGAGGAGGGGCATGGGGTGTGTGTCTGTGGAGGGAGGGGCATGGGGTGTGTGTGTGTGTGGGAGGGGCATGGGTGTGTGTGTGTGGAGGAGGGCCATGGGTGTTTGTGTGTGTGGAGGAGGGGCATGGGTGTTTGTGTCTGTGGAGGAGGGGCATGGGTGTGTGTGTGTGTGGAGGAGGGCCATGGGTGTTTGTGTGTGTGGAGGAGGGGCATGGGTGTGTGTGTGTGTGTGGAGGAGGGGCATGGGTGTTTGTGTGTGTGGAGGAGGGGCATGGGTGTGTGTGTGAGGAGGGGCATGGGTGTGTGTGTGGAGGAGGGGCATGGGTGTGTGTGTGTGTGTGGAGGAGGGGCATGGGTGTTTGTGTGTGTGGAGGAGGGGCATGGGTGTTTGTGTCTGTGGAGGAGGGGCATGGGTGTTTGTGTGTGTGGAGGAGGGGCATGGGTGTGTGTGGAGGAGGGGCATGGGTGTGTGTGTGTGTGGAGGAGGGGCATGGGTGTGTGTGTGTGGAGGAGGGGCATGGGTGTGTGTGTGTGGAGGAGGGGCATGGGTGTGTGTGTGTGGAGGAGGGGCATGGGTGTTTGTGTGTGTGGAGGAGGGGCATGGGTGTGTGTGTGTGTGACTCACTGATCCACAGGTGTATATGGTAGAGGAAGAATCGTCCTAACACCTGGTCTAGAGCCCGGTTCATCTTCAGACCAGCTGGAGCTCCCATCAGCCACTGCAACAGCTCCTCCAGCTCTTTAGCTACATGCTAACAACAAAACACACAACAATGAATCAGATTACATGGAGAGGAGGACCTGACCCTAGATCATAATGAACATGATTATAATGGAGAGGAGGGCCTGATCCTAGATCATAATGAATATGATTATAATGGACAGGAGGACCTGACCCTAGATCATAATGAATATGATTATAATGGACAGGAGGACCTGACCCTAGATCATAATGAATATGATTATAATGGAGAGGAGGGCCTGATCCTAGATCATAATGAACATGATTATAATGGAGAGGAGGGCCTGATCCTAGATCATAATGAATATGATTATAATGGACAGGAGGACCTGACCCTAGATCATAATGAATATGATTATAATGGAGAGGAGGGCCTGATCCTAGATCATAATGAACATGATTATAATGGAGAGGAGGGCCTGATCCTAGATCATAATGAATATGATTATAATGGAGAGGAGGGCCTGATCCTAGATCATAATGAATATGATTATAATGGAGAGGAGGACCTGACCCTAGATCATAATGAATATGATTATAATGGAGAGGAGGGCCTGATCCTAGATCATAATGAATATGATTATAATGGAGAGGAGGGCCTGATCCTAGATCATAATGAACATGATTATAATGGAGAGGAGGGCCTGATCCTAGATCATAATGAACATGATTATAATGGACAGGAGGACCTGATCCTAGATCATAATGAACATGATTATAATGGAGAGGAGGGCCTGATCCTAGATCATAATGAATATGATTATAATGGACAGGAGGACCTGATCCTAGATCATAATGAATATGATTATAATGGACAGGAGGACCTGACCCTAGATCATAATGAATATGATTATAATGGAGAGGAGGGCCTGATCCTAGATCATAATGAACATGATTATAATGGACAGGAGGACCTGATCCTAGATCATAATGAACATGATTATAATGGAGAGGAGGGCCTGATCCTAGATCATAATGAATATGATTATAATGGAGAGGAGGGCCTGATCCTAGATCATAATGAACATGATTATAATGGAGAGGAGGGCCTGATCCTAGATCATAATGAACATAATTATAATGGAGAGGAGGGCCTGATCCTAGATCATAATGAATATGATTATAATGGAGAGGAGGGCCTGATCCTAGATCATAATGAATATGATTATAATGGAGAGGAGGGCCTGATCCTAGATCATAATGAACATGATTATAATGGAGAGGAGGGCCTGATCCTAGATCATAATGAACATAATTATAATGGAGAGGAGGGCCTGATCCTAGATCATAATGAATATGATTATAATGGAGAGGAGGGCCTGATCCTAGATCATAATGAACATGATTATAATGGAGAGGAGGGCCTGATCCTAGATCATAATGAACATAATTATAATGGAGAGGAGGGCTGATCCTAGATCATAATGAATATGATTATAATGGAGAGGAGGGCCTGATCCTAGATCATAATGAACATGATTATAATGGAGAGGAGGGCCTGATCCTAGATCATAATGAATATGATTATAATGGACAGGAGGACCTGATCCTAGATCATAATGAACATGATTATAATGGAGAGGAGGGCCTGATCTAGATCATAATGAACATGATTATAATGAGGAGGGCCTGATCCTAGATCATAATGAACATGATTATAATGGAGAGGAGGGCCTGATCCTAGATCATAATGAACATAATTATAATGGACAGGAGGGACGTGGGGCCGTATGTATCAGCTCCCCTCGGTCCATGTTATCTTATTCCTTGTGATCTAAAAGGCTAAACTGATCCTAGATCATAATGAACATAATTATAATGGACAGGAGGGCCTGATCCTAGATCATAATGAATATGATTATAATGGACAGGAGGACCTGACCCTAGATCATAATGAATATGATTATAATGGACAGGAGGACCTGATCCTAGATCATAATGAACATGATTATAATGGACAGGAGGGACGTGGGGCCGTATGTATCAGCTCCCCTCGGTCCATGTTATCTTATTCCTTGTGATCTAAAAGGCTAAACTGATCCTAGATCAGCACACATACTCAGAGATAAAGATTATTGAGGGGGATATTCTAGGGGGATATTGGGTTGGATATTGAGGGGGTTATTCTAGGGGGATATTCTAGGGGGATATTGAGGGGTTATTCTAGGGGATATTGGGTTGGATATTGAGGGGTTATTCTAGGGGGATATTGGGTTGGATATTGAGGGGGGTTATTCTAGGGGATATTCTAGGGGGTTATTGAGGGTTATTCTAGGGGATATTGGGTTGGATATTGAGGGGTTATTCTAGGGGATATTGAGGGGTTATTCTAGGGGATATTGGGTTGGATATTGAGGGGGTTATTCTAGGGGATATTGGGTTGGATATTGAGGGGGTTATTCTAGGGGGATATTCTAGGGGATATTGGGTTGGATATTGAGGGGTTATTCTAGGGGATATTGGGTTGGATATTGAGGGGGATATTCTAGGGGGATATTCTAGGGGGATATTGGGTTGGATATTGAGGGGTTATTCTAGGGGATATTCTAGGGGATATTGGGTTGGATATTGGGGGATATTCTAGGGGGATATTGGGTTGGATATTGAGGGGGGTTATTCTAGGGGATAATGGGTTGGATATTGAGGGGGTTATTCTAGGGGGATATTCTAGGGGATATTGGGTTGGATATTGAGGGGGTTATTCTAGGGGATATTGGGTTGGATATTGAGGGGGTTATTCTAGGGGATATTCTAGGGGATATTGGGTTGGATATTGAGGGTTATTCTAGGGGGATATTGGGTTGGATATTGAGGGGGATATTCTAGGGGGATATTCTAGGGGATATTGGGTTGGATATTGAGGGGGTTATTCTAGGGGATATTGGGTTGGATATTGAGGGGCTATTCTAGGGGATATTTGGGGGGTTATTCTAGGGGATATTGGGTTGGATATTGAGGGGATATTCTAGGGGGATATTCTAGGGGGATATTGGGTTGGATATTGAGGGGTTATTCTAGGGGATATTGGGTTGGATATTGAGGGGGTTATTCTAGGGGGATATTCTAGGGGATATTGGGTTGGATATTGAGGGGGTTATTCTAGGGGGATATTGGGTTGGATATTGAGGGGGTTATTCTAGGGGGATATTCAAGGGGGATATTGGGTTGGATATTGAGGGGGGTTATTCTAGGGGGATATTGGGTTGGATATTGAGGGGGTTATTCTAGGGGGTTATTCTAGGGGGATATTGGGTTGGATATTGAGGGGGGTTATTCTAGGGGGATATTCTAGGGGGATATTGAGGGGGATATTCTAGGGGGATATTGGGTTGGATATTGAGGGGGTTATTCTAGGGGGTATTGGGTTGGATATTGAGGGGGTTATTCTAGTATTCTAGGGGGATATTGGGTTGGATATTGAGGGGGATATTGAGGGGGATAGCGAGGGGGATATTTCGTAGGGCAAAAACGACCCTGAACCTCTTGATAATGAGGCAACGTGATTTCATTTGAAGCTCATCGTCACCAATGTGAGTTTTACGGAGGTGGTAATGTAACTAGAGTCAACTGAGCAATACAGAAATAGTCACCTCTCGATACTGAACGTTGTTGAAGACATTTTTATTTTAAAGATAATCTCTCTGACAGATTATAAATGAGGTTTAAAGGTAATTGTTGTACATTGCTTTTGCACTGGGGAAATGTTGTCCATGATGTCTTACGTCAGCAGCAGGTACCAGTGTGTTGGCCAGTTTGCCTATACGGTTCTCTCTATACATCCACGATACCAGCAGCAGGCCCAGAGACACATCCACAAAGAACGACACAAAGATATTGGCTTTCCTGTGTGGAGAGAAAGAGAGAGTCACTACTTTTGACCCGAGGTCAATAGGGCTCTGGTCAAATGCACTGCACTATAACAGGGAATAGTGTGCGATTTGAGACGCAATGGGGTGAGTTAGATACCATCTTGTAGCCAGTCTGCCACATGGCTGTGTGTGTGTGTGTGTGTGTGTGTGTGTGTGTGTGTGTGTGTGTGGTCTCTACCTCATGAAGTGGTTGTGTGCGGTGGCTCTGGTAGGAGAGCAGACTGTCTGAAGGTGTTCGGTTCTGTAGCTCAGCTGGACACACGTAGACAACTTACTGGAGATGAACCTCATCGGGTACACATTCAATATCCTGGAGAGACAGACAGACACATTCAATATCCTGGAGAGACAGACAGACACATTCAATATCCTGGAGAGACAGACAGACACATTCAATATCCTGGAGACAGACAGACACATTCAATATCCTGGAGACAGACAGACACATTCAATATCCTGGAGACAGACAGACACATTCAATATCCTGGGGACAGACACATTCAATATCCTGGAGACAGACAGACACATTCAATATCCTGGAGAGACAGACACATTCAATATCCTGGAGACAGACAGACACATTCAATATCCTGGAGACAGACAGACACATTCAATATCCTGGGGAGACAGACACATTCAATATCCTGGAGACAGACAGACACATTCAATATCCTGGAGACAGACAGACACATTCAATATCCTGGAGACAGACAGACACATTCAATATCCTGGGGAGACAGACAGACACATTCAATATCCTGGAGACAGACAGACACATTCAATATCCTGGGGAGACAGACACATTCAATATCCTGGAGACAGACACATTCAATATCCTGGAGACAGACAGACACATTCAATATCCTGGGGAGACAGACAGACACATTCAATATCCTGGGGAGACAGACAGACACATTCAATATCCTGGGGAGACAGACACATTCAATATCCTGGGGAGACAGACACATTCAATATCCTGGAGACAGACAGACACATTCAATATCCTGGAGACAGACAGACACATTCAATATCCTGGGGAGACAGACAGACACATTCAATATCCTGGAGACAGACAGACACATTCAATATCCTGGAGACAGACAGACACATTCAATATCCTGGGGAGACAGACAGACACATTCAATATCCTGGGGAGACAGACAGACACATTCAATATCCTGGAGAGACAGACAGACACATTCAATATCCTGGAGACAGACAGACACATTCAATATCCTGGAGACAGACAGACACATTCAATATCCTGGAGACAGACAGACACATTCAATATCCTGGGGAGACAGACAGACACATTCAATATCCTGGGGAGACAGACAGACAGACACATTCAATATCCTGGGGAGACAGACAGACAGACACATTCAATATCCTGGGGAGACAGACAGACACATTCAATATCCTGGGGAGACAGACAGACACATTCAATATCCTGGAGACAGACAGACACATTCAATATCCTGGGGAGACAGACAGACACATTCAATATCCTGGGGAGACAGACAGACACATTCAATATCCTGGGGAGACAGACAGACACATTCAATATCCTGGGGAGACAGACAGACACATTCAATATCCTGGAGACAGACAGACAGACACATTCAATATCCTGCGGAGACAGACAGACAGACAGACACATTCAATATCCTGGGGAGACAGACAGACAGACACATTCAATATCCTGAGACAGACAGACAGACACATTCAATATCCTGGGGAGACAGACAGACACATTCAATATCCTGGAGACAGACAGACAGACACATTCAATATCCTGGGGAGACAGACAGACAGACAGACACATTCAATATCCTGGGGAGACAGACAGACAGACACATTCAATATCCTGGAGACAGACAGACAGACAGACACATTCAATATCCTGGGAGACAGACAGACACATTCAATATCCTGGAGACAGACAGACAGACACATTCAATATCCTGGGAGACAGACAGACAGACGCATTCAATATCCTGGGGAGACAGACAGACAGACACATTCAATATCCTGGGGAGACAGACAGACACATTCAATATCCTGGAGACAGACAGACAGACACATTCAATATCCTGCGGAGACAGACAGACAGACAGACACATTCAATATCCTGGGGAGACAGACAGACACATTCAATATCCTGGAGACAGACAGACAGACACATTCAATATCCTGGGGAGACAGACAGACACATTCAATATCCTGGGGAGACAGACCAGACACATTCAATATCCTGGGGAGACAGACAGACACATTCAATATCCTGGAGACAGACAGACAGACACATTCAATATCCTGCGGAGACAGACAGACACATTCAATATCCTGGGGAGACAGACAGACACATTCAATATCCTGGGGAGACAGACAGACACATTCAATATCCTGGGGAGACAGACAGACACATTCAATATCCTGGGGTGACAGACAGACACATTCAATATCCTGGGGAGACAGACAGACACATTCAATATCCTGGGGAGACAGACAGACAGACACATTCAATATCCTGGTGAGACAGACAGGCACATTCAATATCCTGGGGAGACAGACAGACACATTCAATATCCTGGGGAGACAGACAGACACATTCAATATCCTGGGGAGACAGACACATTCAATATCCTGGAGACAGACACATTCAATATCCTGGAGACAGACAGACACATTCAATATCCTGGGGAGACAGACACATTCAATATCCTGGGGAGACAGACACATTCAATATCCTGGGGAGACAGACACATTCAATATCCTGGAGACAGACAGACACATTCAATATCCTGGAGACAGACAGACACATTCAATATCCTGTAGACAGACAGACACATTCAATATCCTGGGGAGACAGACAGACACATTCAATATCCTGGAGACAGACAGACACATTCAATATCCTGGAGACAGACAGACACATTCAATATCCTGGGGAGACAGACAGACACATTCAATATCCTGGAGAGACAGACAGACACATTCAATATCCTGGAGACAGACAGACACATTCAATATCCTGGAGACAGACAGACACATTCAATATCCTGGAGACAGACAGACACATTCAATATCCTGGAGACAGACAGACACATTCAATATCCTGGAGACAGACAGACACATTCAATATCCTGGAGACAGACAGACACATTCAATATCCTGGGGAGACAGACAGACACATTCAATATCCTGGGGAGACAGACAGACAGACACATTCAATATCCTGGGGAGACAGACAGACAGACACATTCAATATCCTGGGGAGACAGACAGGCACATTCAATATCCTGGGGAGACAGACAGACACATTCAATATCCTGGGAGACAGACAGGCACATTGAATATCCTGGGGAGACAGACAGACACATTCAATATCCTGGAGACAGACAGACACATTCAATATCCTGGGGAGACAGACAGACACATTCAATATCCTGGGGAGACAGACAGGCACATTCAATATCCTGGGGAGACAGACAGACACATTCAATATCCTGGGGAGACAGACAGACACATTCAATATCCTGGGGAGACAGACAGACACATTCAATATCCTGGGGAGACAGACAGACACATTCAATATCCTGGGGAGACAGACAGACACATTCAATATCCTGGGGAGACAGACAGACAGACACATTCAATATCCTGGTGAGACAGACAGGCACATTCAATATCCTGGGGAGACAGACAGACACATTCAATATCCTGGGGAGACAGACAGACACATTCAATATCCTGGGGAGACAGACACATTCAATATCCTGGAGACAGACACATTCAATATCCTGGAGACAGACAGACACATTCAATATCCTGGGGAGACAGACACATTCAATATCCTGGGGAGACAGACACATTCAATATCCTGGGAGACAGACACATTCAATATCCTGGAGACAGACAGACACATTCAATATCCTGGGAGACAGACAGACACATTCAATATCCTGTAGACAGACAGACACATTCAATATCCTGGGGAGACAGACAGACACATTCAATATCCTGGAGACAGACAGACACATTCAATATCCTGGAGACAGACAGACACATTCAATATCCTGGGGAGACAGACAGACACATTCAATATCCTGGAGAGACAGACAGACACATTCAATATCCTGGAGACAGACAGACACATTCAATATCCTGGAGACAGACAGACACATTCAATATCCTGGAGACAGACAGACACATTCAATATCCTGGAGACAGACAGACACATTCAATATCCTGGAGACAGACAGACACATTCAATATCCTGGAGACAGACAGACACATTCAATATCCTGGGGAGACAGACAGACAGACACATTCAATATCCTGGGGAGACAGACAGACAGACACATTCAATATCCTGGGGAGACAGACAGACACATTCAATATCCTGGGGAGACAGACAGACACATTCAATATCCTGGGGAGACAGACAGACACATTCAATATCCTGGAGACAGACAGACAGACACATTCAATATCCTGCGGAGACAGACAGACAGACAGACACATTCAATATCCTGGGGAGACAGACAGACAGACACATTCAATATCCTGGAGACAGACAGACACATTCAATATCCTGGGGAGACAGACAGACACATTCAATATCCTGGAGACAGACAGACAGACACATTCAATATCCTGGGGAGACAGACAGACAGACAGACACATTCAATATCCTGGGGAGACAGACAGACAGACACATTCAATATCCTGGAGACAGACAGACAGACAGACACATTCAATATCCTGGGGAGACAGACAGACACATTCAATATCCTGGAGACAGACAGACAGACACATTCAATATCCTGGGGAGACAGACAGACAGACGCATTCAATATCCTGGGGAGACAGACAGACAGACACATTCAATATCCTGGGGAGACAGACAGACACATTCAATATCCTGGAGACAGACAGACAGACACATTCAATATCCTGCGGAGACAGACAGACAGACAGACACATTCAATATCCTGGGGAGACAGACAGACACATTCAATATCCTGGAGACAGACAGACAGACACATTCAATATCCTGGGGAGACAGACAGACACATTCAATATCCTGGGGAGACAGACCAGACACATTCAATATCCTGGGGAGACAGACAGACACATTCAATATCCTGGAGACAGACAGACAGACACATTCAATATCCTGCGGAGACAGACAGACACATTCAATATCCTGGGGAGACAGACAGACACATTCAATATCCTGGGGAGACAGACAGACACATTCAATATCCTGGGGAGACAGACAGACACATTCAATATCCTGGGGTGACAGACAGACACATTCAATATCCTGGGGAGACAGACAGACACATTCAATATCCTGGGGAGACAGACAGACAGACACATTCAATATCCTGGTGAGACAGACAGGCACATTCAATATCCTGGGGAGACAGACAGACACATTCAATATCCTGGGGAGACAGACAGACACATTCAATATCCTGGGGAGACAGACACATTCAATATCCTGGAGACAGACACATTCAATATCCTGGAGACAGACAGACACATTCAATATCCTGGGGAGACAGACACATTCAATATCCTGGGGAGACAGACACATTCAATATCCTGGGGAGACAGACACATTCAATATCCTGGAGACAGACAGACACATTCAATATCCTGGAGACAGACAGACACATTCAATATCCTGTAGACAGACAGACACATTCAATATCCTGGGGAGACAGACAGACACATTCAATATCCTGGAGACAGACAGACACATTCAATATCCTGGAGACAGACAGACACATTCAATATCCTGGGGAGACAGACAGACACATTCAATATCCTGGAGAGACAGACAGACACATTCAATATCCTGGAGACAGACAGACACATTCAATATCCTGGAGACAGACAGACACATTCAATATCCTGGAGACAGACAGACACATTCAATATCCTGGAGACAGACAGACACATTCAATATCCTGGAGACAGACAGACACATTCAATATCCTGGAGACAGACAGACACATTCAATATCCTGGGGAGACAGACAGACACATTCAATATCCTGGGGAGACAGACAGACAGACACATTCAATATCCTGGGGAGACAGACAGACAGACACATTCAATATCCTGGGGAGACAGACAGGCACATTCAATATCCTGGGGAGACAGACAGACACATTCAATATCCTGGGGAGACAGACAGGCACATTGAATATCCTGGGGAGACAGACAGACACATTCAATATCCTGGGGAGACAGACAGACACATTCAATATCCTGGGGAGACAGACAGACACATTCAATATCCTGGGGAGACAGACAGGCACATTCAATATCCTGGGGAGACAGACAGACACATTCAATATCCTGGGGAGACAGACAGACACATTCAATATCCTGGGGAGACAGACAGACACATTCAATATCCTGGGGAGACAGACAGACACATTCAATATCCTGGGGAGACAGACAGACACATTCAATATCCTGGGGAGACAGACAGACAGACACATTCAATATCCTGGTGAGACAGACAGGCACATTCAATATCCTGGGGAGACAGACAGACACATTCAATATCCTGGGGAGACAGACAGACACATTCAATATCCTGGGGAGACAGACACATTCAATATCCTGGAGACAGACACATTCAATATCCTGGAGACAGACAGACACATTCAATATCCTGGGGAGACAGACACATTCAATATCCTGGGGAGACAGACACATTCAATATCCTGGGGAGACAGACACATTCAATATCCTGGAGACAGACAGACACATTCAATATCCTGGAGACAGACAGACACATTCAATATCCTGTAGACAGACAGACACATTCAATATCCTGGGGAGACAGACAGACACATTCAATATCCTGGAGACAGACAGACACATTCAATATCCTGGAGACAGACAGACACATTCAATATCCTGGGGAGACAGACAGACACATTCAATATCCTGGAGAGACAGACAGACACATTCAATATCCTGGAGACAGACAGACACATTCAATATCCTGGAGACAGACAGACACATTCAATATCCTGGAGACAGACAGACACATTCAATATCCTGGAGACAGACAGACACATTCAATATCCTGGAGACAGACAGACACATTCAATATCCTGGAGACAGACAGACACATTCAATATCCTGGGGAGACAGACAGACAGACACATTCAATATCCTGGGGAGACAGACAGACAGACACATTCAATATCCTGGGGAGACAGACAGACAGACACATTCAATATCCTGGGGAGACAGACAGGCACATTCAATATCCTGGGAGACAGACAGACACATTCAATATCCTGGGGAGACAGACAGGCACATTGAATATCCTGGGGAGACAGACAGACACATTCAATATCCTGGGGAGACAGACAGACACATTCAATATCCTGGGGAGACAGACAGACACATTCAATATCCTGGGGAGACAGAGGCACATTCAATATCCTGGGAGACAGACAGACACATTCAATATCCTGGGGAGACAGACAGACACATTCAATATCCTGGGGAGACAGACAGACACATTCAATATCCTGGGAGACAGACAGACACATTCAATATCCTGGGAGACAGACAGACACATTCAATATCCTGGGGAGACAGACAGACACATTCAATATCCTGGGGAGACAGACAGACACATTCAATATCCTGGGGAGACAGACAGACACATTCAATATCCTGGGAGACAGACAGACACATTCAATATCCTGGGGAGACAGACACATTCAATATCCTGGTGAGACAGACAGGCACATTCAATATCCTGGGAGACAGACAGACACATTCAATATCCTGGGGAGACAGACAGACACATTCAATATCCTGGGGAGACAGACACATTCAATATCCTGGAGACAGACACATTCAATATCCTGGAGACAGACAGACACATTCAATATCCTGGGGAGACAGACACATTCAATATCCTGGGAGACAGACAGACACATTCAATATCCTGGGAGACAGACACATTCAATATCCTGGAGACAGACAGACACATTCAATATCCTGGAGACAGACAGACACATTCAATATCCTGGGAGACAGACAGACACATTCAATATCCTGGAGACACATTCAATACAGACAGACACATTCAATATCCTGGAGACAGACACATTCAATATCCTGGAGACAGACAGACACATTCAATATCCTGGAGACAGACAGACACATTCAATATCCTGGAGACAGACAGACACATTCAATATCCTGGAGACAGACAGACACATTCAATATCCTGGAGACAGAGACAGACAGACACATTCAATATCCTGGAGACAGACAGACACATTCAATATCCTGGGAGACAGACAGACACATTCAATATCCTGGGGAGACAGACAGACAGACACATTCAATATCCTGGGAGACAGACAGAGACACATTCAATATCCTGGGGAGACAGACAGGCACATTCAATATCCTGGGGAGACAGACAGACACATTCAATATCCTGGGGAGACAGACAGACACATTCAATATCCTGGGGAGACAGACAGACACATTCAATATCCTGGGGAGACAGACAGACACATTCAATATCCTGGGGAGGAGACACATTCAATATCCTGGGGGAGACAGACAGACACATTCAATATCCTGGAGGAGACAGACAGACACATTCAATATCCTGGGGAGACAGACAGACACATTCAATATCCTGGGAGACAGACAGACACATTCAATATCCTGGGGGAGACAGACAGACACATTCAATATCCTGGGAGACAGACAGACACATTCAATATCCTGGGAGACAGACAGACAATATCCTGGTGAGACAGACACATTCAATATCCTGGGAGACAGACAGACAGACACATTCAATATCCTGGGAGACAGACAGACAGACACATTCAATATCCTGGGAGACAGACAGACACATTCAATATCCTGGGGGAGACAGACAGACACATTCAATATCCTGGGGAGACAGACAGACAGACACATTCAATATCCTGGGAGACAGACAGACAGACACATTCAATATCCTGGGAGACAGACAGACAGACACATTCAATATCCTGGGGAGACAGACAGACAGACACATTCAATATCCTGGAGACAGACAGACAGACACATTCAATATCCTGGGGAGACAGACAGACACATTCAATATCCTGGAGACAGACAGACAGACACATTCAATATCCTGGGGACAGACAGACAGACAGACACATTCAATATCCTGGGAGACAGACAGACAGACACATTCAATATCCTGGGAGACAAGACAGACACATTCAATATCCTGGGAGACAGACAGACAGACACATTCAATATCCTGGGAGACAGACAGACAGACACATTCAATATCCTGGGGAGACAGACAGACACATTCAATATCCTGGGGAGACAGACAGACACATTCAATATCCTGGGAGACAGACAGGCACATTCAATATCCAGACAGACAGACACATTCAATATCCTGGGAGACAGACAGACACATTCAATACAGACAGACTGGAGACACAGACACATTCAATATCCTGGAGACAGACACATTCAATATCCTGGGGAGACAGACACATTCAATATCCTGGGGAGACAGACACATTCAATATCCTGGGAGACAGACACATTCAATATCCTGGGAGACAGACAGACACATTCAATATCCTGGAGACAGACAGACACATTCAATATCCTGGAGACAGACAGACACATTCAATATCCTGGAGACAGACAGACACATTCAATATCCTGGAGACAGACAGACACATTCAATATCCTGGGGAGACAGACAGACACATTCAATATCCTGGGGAGACAGACAGACACATTCAATATCCTGGAGACAGACAGACACATTCAATATCCTGGGAGACAGACAGACACATTCAATATCCTGGGGAGACAGACAGACACATTCAATATCCTGGGAGACAGACAGACACATTCAATATCCTGGAGACAGGGAGACAGACAGACAGACACATTCAATATCCTGGGAGACAGACAGACACATTCAATATCCTGGGAGACAGACAGACAGACAGACACATTCAATATCCTGGGAGAGACAGACAGACACATTCAATATCCTGGGGAGACAGACAGGCACATTCAATATCCTGGGGAGACAGACAGGACACATTCAATATCCTGGGAGACAGACAGGCACATTCAATATCCTGGGAGACAGACAGACACATTCAATATCCTGGGAGACAGACAGACACATTCAATATCCTGGGGAGACAGACAGACACATTCAATATCCTGGGGAGACAGACAGACACATTCAATATCCTGGGAGACAGACAGACACATTCAATATCCTGGGGAGACAGACAGACACATTCAATATCCTGGGAGACAGACAGACACATTCAATATCCTGGGGAGACAGACACATTCAATATCCTGGGGAGACAGACAGACACATTCAATATCCTGGGGACAGACAGACACATTCAATATCCTGGAGACAGACAGACAGATCATTCAATATCCTGGGGAGACAGACATACAGACACATTCAATATCCTGGGGAGACAGACAGACACATTCAATATCCTGGTGAGACAGACAGACAATTCAATATCCTGGTGAGACAGACAGACAGACACATTCAATATCCTGGGAGACAGACAGACAGACACATTTAATATCCTGGGGAGACAGACAGACAGACACATTCAATATCCTGGGGAGACAGACAGACAGACACATTCAATATCCTGGGAGACAGACAGACAGACAGACACATTCAATATCCTGGGGAGACAGACAGACAGACACATTCAATATCCTGGGAGACAGACAGACAGACAGACACATTCAATATCCTGGAGACAGACAGACACATTCAATATCCTGGAGACAGACAGACACATTCAATATCCTGGAGACAGACAGACACATTCAATATCCTGGGAGACAGACAGACACATTCAATATCCTGGGAGACAGACAGACAGACACATTCAATATCCTGGGAGACAGACAGACAGACACATTCAATATCCTGGGGAGACAGACAGACAGACACATTCAATATCCTGGGGAGACAGACAGGCACATTCAATATCCTGGGGAGACAGACAGACACATTCAATACAGACAGACAGGCATTCAATATCCTGGGGAGACAGACAGACACATTCAATATCCTGGGGAGACAGACAGACACATTCAATATCCTGGAGAGACAGACAGACACATTCAATATCCTGGGGAGACAGACAGACACATTCAATATCCTGGGAGACAGACAGACACATTCAATATCCTGGGGAGACAGACAGACACATTCAATATCCTGGGGGGAGACTGGGAGACAGACAGACACATTCAATATCCTGGGGAGACAGACACATTCAATATCCTGGGAGACAGACAGACACATTCAATATCCTGGGAGACAGACAGACACATTCAATATCCTGGGACAGACAGACAGACACATTCAATATCCTGGGAGACAGACAGACACATTCAATATCCTGGGGAGACAGACAGACACATTCAATATCCTGGGGAGACAGACAGACACATTCAATATCCTGGAGACAGACAGACACATTCAATATCCTGGGGAGACAGACAGACACATTCAATATCCTGGGAGACAGACAGACACATTCAATATCCTGGAGACAGACAGACACATTCAATATCCTGGGAGACAGACAGACACATTCAATATCCTGAGGAGACAGACACATTCAATATCCTGGAGACAGACAGACACATTCAATACTGGAGACAGACAGACACATTCAATATCCTGGGAGACAGACTGGAGACAGACAGACACATTCAATATCCAAGGGAGACAGACAGACACATTCAATATCCCTGGAGACAGACAGACACATTCAATATCCTGGAGACAGACAGACACATTCAATATCCTGGAGACAGACAGACACATTCAATATCCTGGGAGACAGACAGACACATTCAATATCCTGGGAGACAGACAGACACATTCAATATCCTGGGAGACAGACAGACACATTCAATATCCTGGAGACAGACAGACACATTCAATATCCTGGAGACAGACAGACACATTCAATATCCTGGGAGAGACAGACACATTCAATATCCTGGAGACAGACAGACACATTCAATATCCTGGGGAGACAGACAGACACATTCCAATATCCTGAGAGACAGACAGACACATTCAATATCCTGGGAGACAGACAGACAGACACATTCAATATCCTGGGGAGACAGACAGACACATTCAATATCCTGGGGAGACAGACACATTCAATATCCTGGGAGACAGACAGGCACATTGAATATCCAGACACACATTCAATATCCTGGGGAGACAGACAGGCACATTCAATACAGGGAGACACATTCAATATCCTGGGGAGACAGACAGACACATTCAATATCCTGGGAGACAGACAGACACATTCAATATCCTGGGGAGACAGACAGACACATTCAATATCCTGGGAGACAGACAGACACATTCAATATCCTGGTGAGACAGACAGACACATTCAATATCCTGGGAGAGACAGACAGACAGACACATTCAATATCCTGGGAGACAGACAGACAGACACATTCAATATCCTGGGGAGACAGACAGACACATTCAATATCCTGGGGAGACAGACAGACAGACACATTCAATATCCTGGGGAGACAGACACATTCAATATCAGACAGACAGACACATTCAATATCCTGGGGAGACAGACAGACAGACAGACACATTCAATATCCTGGGGAGACAGACAGACAGACACATTCAATATCCTGGAGACAGACAGACAGACACATTCAATATCCTGGGGAGACAGACAGACACATTCAATATCCTGGAGACAGACAGACAGACACATTCAATATCCTGGGGAGACAGACAGACACATTCAATATCCTGGAGACAGACAGACAGACACATTCAATATCCTGCGGAGACAGACAGACAGACAGACACATTCAATATCCTGGGGAGACAGACAGACAGACACATTCAATATCCTGGGGAGACAAGACAGACACATTCAATATCCTGGGGAGACAGACAGACAGACACATTCAATATCCTGGGGAGACAGACAGACAGACACATTCAATATCCTGGGGAGACAGACAGGCACATTCAATATCCTGGGGAGACAGACAGACACATTCAATATCCTGGGGAGACAGACAGGCACATTCAATATCCTGGGGAGACAGACAGACACATTCAATATCCTGGGGAGACAGACAGACACATTCAATATCCTGGGGAGACAGACAGACACATTCAATATCCTGGGGAGACAGACAGACACATTCAATATCCTGGGGAGACAGACACATTCAATATCCTGGAGACAGACACATTCAATATCCTGGAGACAGACAGACACATTCAATATCCTGGGGAGACAGACACATTCAATATCCTGGGGAGACAGACACATTCAATATCCTGGGGAGACAGACACATTCAATATCCTGGAGACAGACAGACACATTCAATATCCTGGAGACAGACAGACACATTCAATATCCTGTAGACAGACAGACACATTCAATATCCTGGGGAGACAGACAGACACATTCAATATCCTGGAGACAGACAGACACATTCAATATCCTGGAGACAGACAGACACATTCAATATCCTGGGGAGACAGACAGACACATTCAATATCCTGGAGAGACAGACAGACAGACACATTCAATATCCTGGAGACAGACAGACACATTCAATATCCTGGAGACAGACAGACACATTCAATATCCTGGAGACAGACAGACACATTCAATATCCTGGAGACAGACAGACACATTCAATATCCTGGAGACAGACAGACACATTCAATATCCTGGAGACAGACAGACACATTCAATATCCTGGGGAGACAGACAGACACATTCAATATCCTGGGGAGACAGACAGACAGACACATTCAATATCCTGGGGAGACAGACAGACAGACACATTCAATATCCTGGGGAGACAGACAGGCACATTCAATATCCTGGGGAGACAGACAGACACATTCAATATCCTGGGGAGACAGACAGGCACATTGAATATCCTGGGGAGACAGACAGACACATTCAATATCCTGGGGAGACAGACAGACACATTCAATATCCTGGGGAGACAGACAGACACATTCAATATCCTGGGGAGACAGACAGGCACATTCAATATCCTGGGGAGACAGACAGACACATTCAATATCCTGGGGAGACAGACAGACACATTCAATATCCTGGGGAGACAGACAGACACATTCAATATCCTGGGGAGACAGACAGACACATTCAATATCCTGGGGAGACAGACAGACACATTCAATATCCTGGGGAGACAGACACATTCAATATCCTGGAGAGACAGACAGATCAACTCAATATCCTGGGGAGACAGACATACAGACACATTCAATATCCTGGGGAGACAGACAGACACATTCAATATCCTGGTGAGACAGACAGATCAATTCAATATCCTGGTGAGACAGACAGACAGACACATTCAATATCCTGGGGAGACAGACAGACAGACACATTTAATATCCTGGGGAGACAGACAGACAGACACATTCAATATCCTGGGGAGACAGACAGACAGACAGACACATTCAATATCCTGGGGAGACAGACAGACAGACAGACACATTCAATATCCTGGGGAGACAGACAGACAGACACATTCAATATCCTGGAGACAGACAGACAGACACATTCAATATCCTGGGGAGACAGACAGACAGACACATTCAATATCCTGGGGAGACAGACAGACAGACACATTCAATATCCTGGGGAGACAGACAGACACATTCAATATCCTGGAGACAGACAGACAGACACATTCAATATCCTGCGGAGACAGACAGACAGACAGACACATTCAATATCCTGGGGAGACAGACAGACAGACACATTCAATATCCTGGAGACAGACAGACACATTCAATATCCTGGAGACAGACAGACACATTCAATATCCTGGGGAGACAAGACAGACACATTCAATATCCTGGGGAGACAGACAGACAGACACATTCAATATCCTGGGGAGACAGACAGACAGACACATTCAATATCCTGGGGAGACAGACAGGCACATTCAATATCCTGGGGAGACAGACAGACACATTCAATATCCTGGGGAGACAGACAGGCACATTCAATATCCTGGGGAGACAGACAGACACATTCAATATCCTGGGGAGACAGACAGACACATTCAATATCCTGGGGAGACAGACAGACACATTCAATATCCTGGGAGACAGACAGGCACATTCAATATCCTGGGGAGACAGACAGACACATTCAATATCCTGGGAGACAGACAGACACATTCAATATCCTGGGGAGACAGACAGACACATTCAATATCCTGGGGAGACAGACACATTCAATATCCTGGAGAGACAGACAGATCAACTCAATATCCTGGGGAGACAGACATACAGACACATTCAATATCCTGGGGAGACAGACAGACACATTCAATATCCTGGTGAGACAGACAGATCAATTCAATATCCTGGTGAGACAGACAGACAGACACATTCAATATCCTGGGGAGACAGACAGACAGACACATTTAATATCCTGGGGAGACAGACAGACAGACACATTCAATATCCTGGGGAGACAGACAGACAGACACATTCAATATCCTGGGGAGACAGACAGACAGACAGACACATTCAATATCCTGGGGAGACAGACAGACAGACAGACACATTCAATATCCTGGGGAGACAGACAGACAGACAGACACATTCAATATCCTGGAGACAGACAGACAGACAGACACATTCAATATCCTGGAGACAGACAGACAGACAGACACATTCAATATCCTGGAGACAGACAGACAGACACATTCAATATCCTGGGGAGACAGACAGACAGACACATTCAATATCCTGGAGACAGACAGACACATTCAATATCCTGGGGAGACAGACAGACACATTCAATATCCTGGAGACAGACAGACAGACACATTCAATATCCTGGAGACAGACAGACAGACACATTCAATATCCTGCGGAGACAGACAGACACATTCAATATCCTGGGGAGACAGACAGACACATTCAATATCCTGGAGACAGACAGACAGACACATTCAATATCCTGCGGAGACAGACAGACAGACAGACACATTCAATATCCTGGGGAGACAGACAGACAGACACATTCAATATCCTGGAGACAGACAGACACATTCAATATCCTGGGGAGACAGACAGACACATTCAATATCCTGGAGACAGACAGACAGACACATTCAATATCCTGGAGACAGACAGACAGACACATTCAATATCCTGCGGAGACAGACAGACACATTCAATATCCTGGGGAGACAGACAGACACATTCAATATCCTGGGGAGACAGACAGACACATTCAATATCCTGGGGAGACAGACAGACACATTCAATATCCTGGGGTGACAGACAGACACATTCAATATCCTGGGGAGACAGACAGACAGACACATTCAATATCCTGGAGACAGACAGACAGACACATTCAATATCCTGGAGACAGACAGACAGACACATTCAATATCCTGGAGACAGACAGACAGACACATTCAATATCCTGGGGAGACAGACAGACAGACACATTCAATATCCTGGGGAGACAGACAGACAGACAGACACATTCAATATCCTGCGGAGACAGACAGACAGACACATTCAATATCCTGGGAGACAGACAGGCAGACACATTCAATATCCTGCGGAGACAGACAGACAGACACATTCAATATCCTGGGAGACAGACAGGCAGACACATTCAATATCCTGCGGAGACAGACAGACAGACACATTCAATATCCTGGGGAGACAGACAGACAGACACATTCAATATCCTGGAGACAGACAGACAGACACATTCAATATCCTGGGGAGACAGACAGACACATTCAATATCCTGGAGACAGACAGACAGACACATTCAATATCCTGGGGAGACAGACAGACAGACATATTCAATATCCTGGGAGACAGACAGACAGACATATTCAATATCCTGGGAGACAGACAGACACATGCAAAACCCTGGGAGACAGACAGACAGACAGATGAACACATTCAATATCCTGGGAGACAGAGACAGACAGACACACTATTCTAGGGGGATATTGACAGACAGACAGACACACTATTCTAGGGGGATATTCTAGGGGGATATTGACAGACAGACAGATGAACTGGGTCAGTGTCTCTTGGCACATAAAGAGTTGCAACTGACGAACGTACAGGATCCACAGTGTATCCAGGTGGTTAGCAGAGACAGGTACTGACACACCCCTTACCTGCTACTACAGAGGCTGGTCCACAGTGTTAGCATCCAGGTGGTTAGCAGACAGACAGGTACTGACACACACCCCTTACCTGCTACTACAGAGGCTGGTCCACAGTGTTAGCATCCAGGTGGTTAGCAGACAGACAGGTACTGACACACACCCCTTACCTGCTACTACAGAGGCTGGTCCACAGTGTTAGTATCCAGGTGGTTAGCAGACAGACAGGTACTGACACACCCCTTACCTGCTACTACAGAGGCTGGTCCACAGTGTTAGTATCCAGGTGGTTAGCAGACAGACAGGTACTGACACACCCCTTACCTGCTACTACAGAGGCTGGTCCACAGTGTTAGTATCCAGGTGGTTAGCAGACAGACAGGTACTGACACACCCCTTACCTGCTACTACAGAGGCTGGTCCACAGTGTTAGCATCCAGGTGGTTAGCAGACAGACAGGTACTGACACACCCCCCTTACCTGCTACTACAGAGGCTGGTCCACAGTGTTAGCATCCAGGTGGTTAGCAGACAGACAGGTACTGACACACCCCTTACCTGCTACTACAGAGGCTGGTCCACAGTGTTAGCATCCAGGTGGTTAGCAGACAGAGCGGTGTCGAGGCCTGTTTCATCAGTTCTACTATAATGGATCCCTCCCGTCCCTCTGATTGCCAGTGGGTCATCTTCACTGGACCGTCATCATACTTATCCAGGAAGAACAGCGGCTCACTCTGACACACTGTCCCAAACACCTGCAGCAGACAACAACAATTACAGACAACACCTGCAGCAACAACAATTACAGACAACACCTGCAGCAACAACAATTACATACAACACCTGCAGCAACAACAATTACATACAACACCTGCAGCAGCAACAACAACAATTACAGACAACACCTGCAGCAACAACAACAATTACAGACAACACCTGCAGCAACAACAACAACAATTACAGACAACACCTGCAGCAACAACAACAACAATTACATACAACACCTGCAGCAACAACAACAACAATTACAGACAACACCTGCAGCAACAACAACAACAATTACAGACAACACCTGCAGCAGCAACAACAACAATTACAGACAACACCTGCAGCAACAACAACAACAATTACAGACAACACCTGCAGCAGCAACAACAACAATTACAGACAACACCTGCAGCAACAACAACAACAACAACAATTACAGACAACACCTGCAGCAGCAACAACAACAATTACAGACAACACCTGCAGCAACAACAACAACAACAACAATTACAGACAACACCTGCAGCAGCAACAACAACAATTACAGACAACACCTGCAGCAACAACAACAACAACAATTACAGACAACACCTGCAGCAGCAACAACAACAACAACAATTACAGACAACACCTGCAGCAGCAACAACAATTACAGACAACACCTGCAGCAACAACAACAACAACAACAACAATTACAGACAACACCTGCAGCAACAACAACAATTACAGACAACACCTGCAGCAACAACAACAACAACAACAACAATTACAGACAACACCTGCAGCAACAACAACAACAATTACAGACAACACCTGCAGCAACAACAACAACAATTACAGACAACACCTGCAGCAACAACAACAACAATTACAGACAACACCTGCAGCAACAACAACAACAACAACAATTACAGACAACACCTGCAGCAACAACAACTACAATTACAGACAACACCTGCAACAACAACAATTACAGACAACACCTGCAGCAGCAACAACAACAATTACAGACAACACCTGCAGCAACAACAACAACAACAACAATTACAGACAACACCTGCAGCAGCAGCAACAACAACAACAATTACAGACAACACCTGCAGCAACAACAACTACAATTACAGACAACACCTGCAGCAACAACAATTACAGACAACACCTGCAGCAGCAACAACAACAATTACAGACAACACCTGCAGCAACAACAACAATTACAGACAACACCTGCAGCAACAACAACAATTACAGACAACACCTGCAGCAACAACAACAACAACAACAATTACAGACAACACCTGCAGCAACAACAATTACAGACAACACCTGCAGCAGCAACAACAACAATTACAGACAACACCTGCAGCAACAACAACAACAATTACAGACAACACCTGCAGCAGCAACAACAACAATTACAGACAACACCTGCAGCAACAACAATTACAGACAACACCTGCAGCAACAACAACAACAATTACAGACAACACCTGCAGCAACAACAACAATTACAGACAACACCTGCAGCAACAACAACAACAATTACAGACAACACCTGCAGCAACAACAACAACAATTACAGACAACACCTGCAGCAACAACAACAACAATTACAGACAACACCTGCAGCAACAACAACAATTACAGACAACACCTGCAGCAACAACAACAATTACAGACAACACCTGCAGCAACAACAACAACAATTACAGACAACACCTGCAGCAGCAACAACAACAATTACAGACAACACCTGCAGCAACAACAATTACAGACAACACCTGCAGCAGCAACAACAACAATTACAGACAACACCTGCAGCAACAACAACAACAATTACAGACAACACCTGCAGCAACAACAACAACAATTACAGACAACACCTGCAGCAACAACAACAATTACAGACAACACCAGCAGCAACAACAACAATTACAGACAACACCAGCAGCAACAACAACAATTACAGACAACACCTGCAGCAACAACAACAACAACAACAATTACAGACAACACCTGCAGCAGCAACAACAACAATTACAGACAACACCTGCAGCAACAACAACAACAATTACAGACAACACCAGCAGCAACAACAACAATTACAGACAACACCTGCAGCAACAACAACAACAACAACAATTACAGACAACACCTGCAGCAGCAACAACAACAACAACAATTACAGACAACACCTGCAGCAACAACAACAACAATTACAGACAACACCTGCAGCAGCAACAACAACAATTACAGACAACACCTGCAGCAACAACAACAACAATTACATACAACACCTGCAGCAACAACAATTACATACAACACCTGCAGCAACAACAATTACAGACAACACCTGCAGCAGCAACAACAACAATTACATACAACACCTGCAGCAACAACAATTACAGACAACACCTGCAGCAGCAACAACAACAATTACATACAACACCTGCAGCAACAACAACAATTACAGACAACACCTGCAGCAACAACAACAACAACTACAGACAACACCTGCAGCAACAACAACAATTACAGACAACACCTGCAGCAGCAACAACAACAATTACAGACAACACCTGCAGCAACAACAACAACAACTACAGACAACACCTGCAGCAACAACAACAACAATTACAGACAACACCTGCAGCAACAACAACAACAATTACAGACAACACCTGCAGCAACAACAACAATTACAGACAACACCTGCAGCAACAACAATTACAGACAACACCTGCAGCAGCAACAACAACAATTACATACAACACCTGCAGCAGACAACAACAATTACAGACAACACCTGCAGCAACAACAACAACAATTACAGACAACACCTGCAGCAACAACAACAACAATTACAGACAACACCTGCAGCAGCAACAACAACAATTACATACAACACCTGCAGCAACAACAACAATTACAGACAACACCTGCAGCAACAACAACAACAACTACAGACAACACCTGCAGCAACAACAACAACAATTACAGACAACACCTGCAGCAGACATATGTATTACAACAACAACAGACAACAACAACAGACAACACATATGTATTACAACAACAACAGACAACAACAACAGACAACACATATGTATTACAACAACAACAGACAACACATATGTATAACAACAACAACAGACAACAGCAACAACAGACAACAACAACAGACAACACATATGTATTACAACAACAACAGACAACACATATGTATTACAACAACAACAGACAACACATATGTATAACAACAACAACAGACAACAACAACAACAGACAACAACAACAGACAACACATATGTATTACAACAACAACAGACAACACATATGTATAACAACAACAACAACAGACAACACATATGTATTATAACCACAACAACAATTACAGACAACACATATGTATTATAACAACAACAACAATTACAGACAACAACAACAGACAACACATATGTATTACAACAACAGACAACAACAACAACAGACAACACATATGTATAACAACAACAACAACAGACAACACATATGTATTATAACAACAACAACAACAGACAACACATATGTATTATAACAACAACAACAACAGACAACACATATGTATAACAACAACAACAACAGACAACACATATGTATTATAACAACAACAACAACAGACAACACATATGTATTATAACAACAACAACAACAATTACAGACAACACATATGTATTATAACAACAACAACAACAGACAACACATATGTATAACAACAACAACAACAGACAACACATATGTATTATAACAACAACAACAACAGACAACACATATGTATTATAACAACAACAACAACAGGCAACACATATGTATAACAACAACAACAACAGACAACACATATGTATAACAACAACAACAACAGACAACACATATGTATTATAACAACAACAACAATTACAGACAACACATATGTATTATAACAACAACAACAACAACAACAGACAACACATATGTATTATAACAACAACAACAACAGACAACACATATGTATTATAACAACAACAACAACAGACAACACATATGTATTATAACAACAACAACTACAGACAACACATATGTATTATAACAACAACAACAACAGACAACACATATGTATTATAACAACAACAACAACAATTACAGACAACACATATGTATTATAACAACAACAACACATATGTATTACAACAACAATATAAGAGGTAAACAACACAGGAGAGGATAGAAAACCCCTGTGTTCAATGAGCAACAACATCTACATGTAAATCAGGCTGTGAGTCCACGTCCTCACCTGTGGTAGTTGTGACTCAGTTTGAGGGTCAGGAACCCCGTTCTCTATGGGGTGCAGCTGAGACAGCATGACCTTCCTCTGTTCATAGTGGATAAAGATCACCTTGTCCTTCTCTTCTCCTCCTTCCTCTCCCTCTACTTTATTCTCTCCTCCTCCTTTCTTTGTTCCTCCTTTCTTGGCCTCTCCTCCCTTCCCTCCTTTCTTCCCCTCTCCTTTCTCTCCACCACCATCCTCTTTCAGCTCCTTTTCTTGTTGTATCAGCTTCCCATCTACGGCAGGGGCAGAGGGACATTTTATTACAGATGCACTGCATGATGATAACAACAGAAATATCGCCTTTTGATTAAATATACAGACATCTGTGTCTCTATGAATTAAAAAGAGCAGAGTGAATTAAGCCATCTAATTTACAAACTCTTGTTAACTTACTTTTGCTATGAGAAAACAGTGATGCACGTCTATAGACAGAACATTCATTTCAGTGTGAGAAAACAGTGATGCACGTCTACAGACAGAACATTCATTTCAGTGTGAGAAAACAGTGATGCAGTGATGCACGTCTATAGACAGAACATTCATTTCAGTGTGAGAAAACAGTGATGCAGTGATGCACGTCTACAGACAGAACATTCATTTCAGTGTGAGAAAACAGTGATGCAGTGATGCACGTCTACAGACAGAACATTCATTTCAGTGTGAGAAAACAGTGATGCACGTCTACAGACAGAACATTCATTTCAGTGTGAGAAAACAGTGATGCAGTGATGCACGTCTATAGACAGAACATTCATTTCAGTGTGAGAAAACAGTGATGCACGTCTATAGACAGAACATTCATTTCAGTGTGAGAAAACAGTGATGCACGTCTATAGACAGAACATTCATTTCAGTGTGAGAAAACAGTGATGCACGTCTATAGACAGAACATTCATTTCAGTGTGAGAAAACAGTGATGCACGTCTATAGACAGAATATTCATTTCAGTGTGAGAAAACAGTGATGCACGTCTATAGACAGAATATTCATTTCAGTGTGAGAAAACAGTGATGCACGTCTACAGACAGAATATTCATTTCAGTGTGAGAAAACAGTGATGCAGTTATGCACGTCTATAGACAGAACATTCATTTCAGTGTGAGAAAACAGTGATGCAGTGATGCACGTCTATAGACAGAACATTCATTTCAGTGTGAGTGAAAACATGCACGTCTATAGACAGAGTGTGAAAACAGTGACACGTCTACAGACAGAACATTCATTTCAGTGTGAGAAAACAGTGATGCAGTGACGTCTATAGACAGAACATTCATTTCAGTGTGAGAAAACAGTGATGCAGTGATGCACGTCTACAGACAGAACATTCATTTCAGTGTGAGAAAACAGTGATGCAGTGATGCACGTCTACAGACAGAACATTCATTTCAGTGTGAACAGTCTACAGACAGAACATTCATTTCAGTGTGAGAAAACAGTGATGCAGTGATGCACGTCTACAGACAGAACATTCATTTCAGTGATGTCTACAGACAAAACAGTGATGCACGTCTACAGACAGAACATTCATTTCAGTGTGAGAAAACAGTGATGCAGTGATGCACGTCTATAGACAGAACATTCATTTCAGTGTGAGAAAACAGTGATGCACGTCTATAGACAGAACATTCATTTCAGTGTGAGAAAACAGTGATGCACGTCTATAGACAGAACATTCATTTCAGTGTGAGAAAACAGTGATGCACGTCTATAGACAGAACATTCATTTCAGTGTGAGAAAACAGTGATGCACGTCTATAGACAGAATATTCATTTCAGTGTGAGAAAACAGTGATGCACGTCTATAGACAGAATATTCATTTCAGTGTGAGAAAACAGTGATGCACGTCTACAGACAGAATATTCATTTCAGTGTGAGAAAACAGTGATGCAGTTATGCACGTCTATAGACAGAACATTCATTTCAGTGTGAGAAAACAGTGATGCAGTGATGCACGTCTATAGACAGAACATTCATTTCAGTGTGAGAAAACAGTGATGCAGTGATGCACGTCTATAGACAGAACATTCATTTCAGTGTGAGAAAACAGTGATGCACGTCTACAGACAGAACATTCATTTCAGTGTGAGAAAACAGTGATGCAGTGATGCACGTCTATAGACAGAACATTCATTTCAGTGTGAGAAAACAGTGATGCAGTGATGCACGTCTACAGACAGAACATTCATTTCAGTGTGAGAAAACAGTGATGCAGTGATGCACGTCTACAGACAGAACATTCATTTCAGTGTGAGAAAACAGTGATGCACGTCTACAGACAGAACATTCATTTCAGTGTGAGAAAACAGTGATGCAGTGATGCACGTCTATAGACAGAACATTCATTTCAACGTCTATAGACAGAACATTCATTTCAGTGTGAGAAAACAGTGATGCACGTCTATAGACAGAACATTCATTTCAGTGTGAGAAAACAGTGATGCACGTCTATAGACAGAACATTCATTTCAGTGTGAGAAAACAGTGATGCACGTCTACAGACAGAACATTCATTTCAGTGTGAGAAAACAGTGATGCAGTGATGCACGTCTATAGACAGAACATTCATTTCAGTGTGAGAAAACAGTGATGCAGTGATGCACGTCTACAGACAGAACATTCATTTCAGTGTGAGAAAACAGTGATGCAGTGATGCACGTCTACAGACAGAACATTCATTTCAGTGTGAGAAAACAGTGATGCACGTCTACAGACAGAACATTCATTTCAGTGTGAGAAAACAGTGATGCAGTGATGCACGTCTATAGACAGAACATTCATTTCAGTGTGAGAAAACAGTGATGCACGTCTATAGACAGAACATTCATTTCAGTGTGAGAAAACAGTGATGCACGTCTATAGACAGAACATTCATTTCAGTGTGAGAAAACAGTGATGCACGTCTATAGACAGAACATTCATTTCATAGACAGTATTCATTTCAGAAAACAGTGATGCACGTCTATAGACAGAATATTCATTTCAGTGTGAGAAAACAGTGACAGTAGACAGAATATTCATTTCAGTGAAAACAGTGATGCACGTCTATATTCACAGAAAACATTCATTTAGACAGAACATTCATTTGTGAGAAAACAGTGATGCAGTGATGCACGTCTATAGACAGAACATTCATTTCAGTGTGAGAAAACAGTGATGCACGTCTACAGACAGAACATTCATTTCAGTGTGAGAAAACAGTGATGCAGTGATGCACGTCTATAGACAGAACATTCATTTCAGTGTGAGAAAACAGTGATGCACGTCTACAGACAGAACATTCATTTCAGTGTGAGAAAACAGTGATGCACGTCTACAGACAGAACATTCATTTCAGTGTGAGAAAACAGTGATGCACGTCTATAGACAGAACATTCATTTCAGTGTGTGATGAAAACAGAACATTCATTTCAGATGAAAACAGTGATGCAGTGACGTCTATAGACAGAACATTCATTTCAGTGTGAGAAAACAGTGATGCACGTCTACAGACAGAACATTCATTTCAGTGTGAGAAAACAGTGATGCACGTCTACAGACAGAACATTCATTTCAGTGTGAGAAAACAGTGATGCACGTCTATAGACAGAACATTCATTTCAGTGTGAGAAAACAGTGATGCACGTCTATAGACAGAACATTCATTTCAGTGTGAGAAAACAGTGATGCACGTCTATAGACAGAACATTCATTTCAGTGTGAGAAAACAGTGATGCACGTCTATAGACAGAACATTCATTTCAGTGTGAGAAAACAGTGATGCACGTCTACAGACAGAATATTCATTTCAGTGTGAGAAAACAGTGATGCAGTTATAGCACGTCTATAGACAGAACATTCATTTCAGTGTGAGAAAACAGTGATGCAGTGATGCACGTCTATAGACAGAACATTCATTTCAGTGTGAGAAAACAGTGATGCAGTGACAGAATATTCATTTCGTCTATAGACAGAACATTCATTTCAGTGTGAGAAAACAGTGATGCACGTCTACAGACAGAACATTCATTTCAGTGTGAGAAAACAGTGATGCAGTGATGCACGTCTATAGACAGAACATTCATTTCAGTGTGAGAAAACAGTGATGCAGTGATGTCTATAGACAGAACATTCATTTCAGACAGAACATTCATTTCAGTGTTCAGTGTGACAGTGATGCAGTGATGCACGTCTACAGACAGAACATTCATTTCAGTGAGAAAACAGTGATGCACGTCTACAGACAGAACATTCATTTCAGTGTGAGAAAACAGTGATGCACGTCTACAGACAGAACATTCATTTCAGTGTGAGAAAAACAGTGATGCAGTGATGCACGTCTATAGACAGAACATTCATTTCAGTGTGAAAACAGTGATGCACGTCTATAGACAGAACATTCATTTCAGTGTGAGAAAACAGTGATGCACGTCTATAGACAGAACATTCATTTCAGTGTGAGAAAACAGTGATGCACGTCTATAGACAGAACATTCATTTCAGTGTGAGAAAACAGTGATGCACGTCTATAGACAGAACATTCATTTCAGTGTGAGAAAAAACAGTGATTCACGTCTACAGACAGAACATTCATTTCAGTGTGAGAAAACAGTGATGCAGTTATGCGTCTATAGACAGAACATTCATTTCAGTGTGAGAAAACAGTGATGCAGTGATGCACGTCTATAGACAGAACATTCATTTCAGTGTGAGAAAACAGTGATGCAGTGATGCACGTCTATAGACAGAACATTCATTTCAGTGTGAGAAAACAGTGAAACAGTAGACAGAACATTCATTTCAGTGTGAGAAAACAGTGATGCAGTGATGCACGTCTATAGACAGAACATTCATTTCAGTGTGAGAAAACAGTGATGCACGTCTACAGACAGAACATTCATTTCAGTGTGAGAAAACAGTGATGCAGTGATGCACGTCTATAGACAGAACATTCATTTCAGTGTGAGAAAACAGTGATGCAGTGATGCACGTCTACAGACAGAACATTCATTTCAGTGTGAGAAAACAGAACATTCATTTGATGCAGTGATGCACGTCTACAGACAGAACATTCATTTCAGTGTGAGAAAACAGTGATGCACGTCTACAGACAGAACATTCATTTCAGTGTGAGAAAACAGTGATGCAGTGATGCACGTCTACAGACAGAACATTCATTTCAGTGTGAGAAAACAGTGATGCACGTCTACAGACAGAACATTCATTTCAGTGTGAGAAAACAGTGATGCAGTAGACAGAACATTCATTTCAGTGTCTATAGACAGAACATTCATTTCAGTGTGAGAAAACAGTGATGCACGTCTATAGACAGAACATTCATTTCAGTGTGAGAAAACAGTGATGCACGTCTATAGACAGAACATTCATTTCAGTGTGAGAAAACAGTGATGCACGTCTATAGACAGAACATTCATTTCAGTGTGAGAAAACAGTGATGCACGTCTATAGACAGAATATTCATTTCAGTGTGAGAAAACAGTGATGCACGTCTACAGACAGAACATTCATTTCAGTGTGAGAAAACAGTGATGCAGTGATGCACGTCTATAGACAGAACATTCATTTCAGTGTGAGAAAACAGTGATGCACGTCTATAGACAGAACATTCATTTCAGTGTGAGAAAAAACAGTGATGCACGTCTATAGACAGAACATTCATTTCAGTGTGAGAAAACAGTGATGCACGTCTATAGACAGAACATTCATTTCAACGTCTATAGACAGAACATTCATTTCAGTGTGAGAAAACAGTGATACAGACAGAACATTCATTTCAGTGTGAGAAAACAGTGATGCTACGTCTATAGACAGAATATTCATTTCAGTGTGAGAATGCAACAGTAGACAGATCAGTGTGAGAAAACAGTGATGCACGTCTATAGACAGAACATTCATTTCAGTGTAGACAGAAAACAGTGATGCAGTGATGCACGTCTATAGACAGAACATTCATTTCAGTGTGAGAAAACAGTGATGCACGTCTACAGACAGAACATTCATTTCAGTGTGAGAAAACAGTGATGCAGTGATGCACGTCTATAGACAGAACATTCATTTCAGTGTGAGAAAACAGTGATGCACGTCTACAGACAGAACATTCATTTCAGTGTGAGAAAACAGTGATGCACGTCTACAGACAGAACATTCATTTCAGTGTGAGAAAACAGTGATGCACGTCTATAGACAGAACATTCATTTCAGTGTGAGAAAACAGTGATGCACGTCTATAGACAGAACATTCATTTCAGTGTGAGAAAACAGTGATGCAGTGATGCACGTCTATAGACAGAACATTCATTTCAGTGTGAGAAAACAGTGATGCACGTCTACAGACAGAACATTCATTTCAGTGTGAGAAAACAGTGATGCACGTCTACAGACAGAACATTCATTTCAGTGTGAGAAAACAGTGATGCACGTCTATAGACAGAACATTCATTTCAGTGTGAGAAAACAGTGATGCACGTCTATAGACAGAACATTCATTTCAGTGTGAGAAAACAGTGATGCACGTCTATAGACAGAACATTCATTTCAGTGTGAGAAAACAGTGATGCACGTCTACAGACAGAATATTCATTTCAGTGTGAGAAAACAGTGATGCAGTTATGCACGTCTATAGACAGAACATTCATTTCAGTGTGAGAAAACAGTGATGCAGTGATGCACGTCTATAGACAGAACATTCATTTCAGTGTGAGAAAACAGTGATGCAGTGATGCACGTCTATAGACAGAACATTCATTTCAGTGTGAGAAAACAGTGATGCACGTCTACAGACAGAACATTCATTTCAGTGTGAGAAAACAGTGATGCAGTGATGCACGTCTATAGACAGAACATTCATTTCAGTGTGAGAAAACAGTGATGCAGTGATGCACGTCTACAGACAGAACATTCATTTCAGTGTGAGAAAACAGTGATGCAGTGATGCACGTCTACAGACAGAACATTCATTTCAGTGTGAGAAAACAGTGATGCACGTCTACAGACAGAACATTCATTTCAGTGTGAGAAAACAGTGATGCAGTGATGCACGTCTACAGACAGAACATTCATTTCAGTGTGAGAAAACAGTGATGCACGTCTACAGACAGAACATTCATTTCAGTGTGAGAAAACAGTGATGCAGTGATGCACGTCTATAGACAGAACATTCATTTCAGTGTGAGAAAACAGTGATGCACGTCTATAGACAGAACATTCATTTCAGTGTGAGAAAACAGTGATGCACGTCTATAGACAGAACATTCATTTCAGTGTGAGAAAACAGTGATGCACGTCTATAGACAGAACATTCATTTCAGTGTGAGAAAACAGTGACGTCTATAGACAGAATATTCATTTCAGTGTGAGACAGAATATAGACAGAACATTCATTTCAGTGTGAGAAAACAGTGATGCACGTCTATAGACAGAATATTCATTTCAGTGTGAGAAAAAACACGTCTATAGACAGACACGTCTACAGACAGAATATTCATTTCAGTGTGAGAAAACAGTGATGCATGCATTCGTCTATAGACAGAACATTCATTTAGACAGAACATTCATTTCAGTGTGAGAAAACAGTGATGCAGTGATGCACGTCTATAGACAGAACATTCATTTCAGTGTGAGAAAAAATGCAGTGATGCACGTCTATAGACAGAACATTCATTTCAGTGTGAGAAAACAGTGATGCAGTGACGTCTACAGACAGAACATTCATTTCAGTGTGAGAAAACAGTGATGCACACGTCTACAGACAGAACATTCATTTCAGTGTGAGAAAACAGTGATGCAGTGATGCACGTCTACAGACAGAACATTCATTTCAGTGTGAGAAAACAGTGATGCAGTGATGCACGTCTATAGACAGAACATTCATTTCAGTGTGAGAAAACAGTGATGCACGTCTATAGACAGAACATTCATTTCAGTGTGAGAAAACAGTGATGCACGTCTATAGACAGAACATTCATTTCAAAACAGTGATGCACGTCTATAGACAGAACATTCATTTCAGTGTGAGAAAACAGTGATGCACGTCTATAGACAGAATATTCATTTCAGTGTGAAAACAGTGATGCACGTCTATAGACAGAACATTCATTTCAGTGTGAGAAAACAGTGATGCACGTCTATAGACAGAACATTCATTTCAGTGTGTGAGAGAAACAGTGAAACAGACAGAACATTCATTTCAGTGTGAGAAAACAGTGATGCACGTCTACAGACAGAACATTCATTTCAGTGTGAGAAAACAGTGATGCAGTGACGTCTATAGACAGAACATTCATTTCAGTGTGAGAAAACAGTGATGCACGTCTACAGACAGAACATTCATTTCAGTGTGAGAAAACAGTGATGCACGTCTACAGACAGAACATTCATTTCAGTGTGAGAAAACAGTGATGCACGTCTATAGACAGAACATTCATTTCAGTGTGAGAAAACAGTGATGCACGTCTATAGACAGAACATTCATTTCAGTGTGAGAAAACAGTGATGCACGTCTATAGACAGAACATTCATTTCAGTGTGAGAAAACAGTGATGCCCGTCTATAGACAGAACATTCATTTCAGTGTGAGAAAACAGTGATGCCCGTCTACAGACAGAACATTCATTTCAGTGTGAGAAAACAGTGATGCCCGTCTATAGACAGAACATTCATTTCATAAGAAAGCCATTCGTCAATAATTCTATATCAACAGTTGATCTCCAAAGAGAGTGGTCTCTGAATCTAAACAAAACACATTTGATGCTGTTACAAAGTTTGCATCCCAAATAACACCCTATTCCCTACATAGTGCACTACTTTAGACCAGAGCTCTATGGCACCCTATTCCCTACATAGTGCACTACTTTTGACCAGGGCCCATGGGTCAGAGGGTAAAATGTACCCCATGGGCCCTGGTTAAAAGTAGGTGTCTTTTATAGGGAACGATAGGGGCCACTTGGGATGCAAACGGAGACTTACTCTGGTCCCTTGTGAGGACGTGACACCTGAAGCCTATCTTGCCCATCTCTCTACTGAGCTGGAGCCACTGTCCCTGGGGGAAGATGGTGCTGAGGTCCCTGAGGAAACTCTCCATGCCCTCCTGGCCCTCCTTGGGCATGCTCCACGAGCCCAGCACCGTCAGATCCACCCCACTCTGGCCACGCATCTGGACCAGGGACAGGACAGGAAGGTTAAAACACACACACTCTCTACCTGCTGTATGTACCATCTGGACCAGGGACAGGACAGGAAGGTTAAAACACACACACTCTCTACCTGCTGTATGTACTGTTTGACCTGACAAGGGATGAAGGGGTATTGGGTGACTGACAGATTTAAAAAATATATATATATATTAATATTTAACATTTATTTAACTAGGCAGGTCAGTTAAGAACACATTCTTATTTACAATGACGGCCTACCGGGGAACAGTGGGTTAACTGCCTTGTTCAGGGGCAGAACGACAGATTTTTACCTTGTCAGCTCGGGGATTCGATCTAGCAACCTTTCGGTTACTGGCCCAACGCTCTAACCACTAGGCTACCTGCTGTCCCGGATACACACTGACTGACACATGTACACTGACTGACACACACACACACACACACACACACACACACACACACACACACACACACACACACACACACACACACACACACACACACACACACACACACTCTACCTGGTGGATGTACTGCTTGACCTGTCCAGGGATGAAGGGGTAGTGGATGACAGCTAGCACCACGGCCGAGTTCTGTCCTGGGATCCATCGCCCCACAAGCAGCCCGCTGTCTGCCTTGTTACAGCACTGAGGGAAGAATATCTTCAGCACCATGGTGGGACTGGAAGTCAGGGGTCAGAGGTCCGGCACGCTCCTTCAGTCTAACCTCCTGGGGTAGGTGATCACAGGTTAGCCTAGTGTCTTCAGATACCTGCTGAATGGAGAAACATTTTGTGAAGGATGAAATAATTAGTATACCCATTACCCAGCTACACTAGTTCCCAATAATTAGTACCCATTACCCACACCAGTTACCCATTACCCAGCTACACTAGTTCCCAATAATTAGTATACCCATTACCCAGCTACACTAGTTCCCAATAATTAGTATACCCATTACCCAGCTACACTAGTTCCCAATAATTAGTATACCCATTACCCAGCTACACTAGTTACCAATAATCAGTACCCATTACCCACCTACACTAGTTACCAATAATTAGTATACCCATTACCCAGCTACACCAGTTTCCAATAATTACAATACCCATTACCCACCTACACTAGTTACCAATAATTAGTACCCATTACCCACCTACACTAGTTACCAATAATCAGTACCCATTACCCACCTACACTAGTTACCAATAATTAGTATACCCATTACCCAGCTACACTAGTTACCAATAATTACTAAACCCATTACCCACCTACACTAGTTCCCAATAATTACTATACCCATTACCCACCTACACTAGTTACCAATAATTACTATACCCATTACCCAGCTACACTAGTTACCAATAATTACTATACCCATTACCCACCTACACTAGTTCCCAATAATTACTATACCCATTACCCACCTACACTAGTTACCAATAATTACTATACCCATTACCCAGCTACACTAGTTACCAATAATCAGTATACCCATTACCCACCTACACTAGTTCCCAATAATTAGTATACCCATTACCCAGCTACACTAGTTACCAATAATCAGTATACCCATTACCCACCTACACTAGTTCCCAATAATTAGCATACCCATTACCCAGCTACACTAGTTACCAATAATCAGTATACCCATTACCCAGCTACACTAGTTACTAATAATTAGTATACCTATTACCCAGCTACACTAGTTACCAATAATTTGTATACCTACACTAGTTCCCATTACCCACCCAGCTACACTAGTTACCAATAATTAGTACCCATTACCCAGCTACACTAGTTACCAATAATTAGTATACCCATTACCCACCTACACTAGTTACCAATAATTAGTATACCCATTACCCAGCTACACTAGTTCCCAATAATTAGTATACCCATTACCCACCTACACTAGTTCCCAATAATTAGTATACCCATTACCCAGCTACACTAGTTCCCAATAATTAGTATACCCATTACCCAGCTACACTAGTTACCAATAATCAGTACCCATTACCCACCTACACTAGTTACCAATAATCAGTACCCATTACCCACCTACACTAGTTACCAATAATTAGTATACCCATTACCCAGCTACACTAGTTCCCAATAATCAGTATACCCATTACCCAGCTACACTAGTTACCAATAATCAGTATACCCATTACCCACCTACACTAGTTACCAATAATTAGTATACCCATTACCCAGCTACACTAGTTACCAATAATCAGTACCCATTACCCACCTACACTAGTTACCAATAATTAGTATACCCATTACCCAGCTACACTAGTTCCCAATAATCAGTACCCATTACCCAGCTACACTAGTTCCCAATAATCAGTACCCATTACCCACCTACACTAGTTACCAATAATTACTATACCCATTACCCAGCTACACTAGTTCCCAATAATCAGTACCCATTACCCAGCTACACTAGTTCCCAATAATCAGTACCCATTACCCACCTACACTAGTTACCAATAATTACTATACCCATTACCCAGCTACACTAGTTCCCAATAATCAGTACCCATTACCCAGCTACACTAGTTCCCAATAATCAGTACCCATTACCCAGCTACACTAGTTACCAATAATCAGTATACCCATTACCCAGCTACACTAGTTACCAATAATTAGTATACCCATTACCCACCTACACTAGTTACCAATAATCAGTACCCATTACCCACCTACACTAGTTACCAATAATTAGTATACCCATTACCCAGCTACACCAGTTTCCAATAATTACAATACCCATTACCCACCTACACTAGTTACCAATAATTAGTACCCATTACCCACCTACACTAGTTACCAATAATCAGTACCCATTACCCACCTACACTAGTTACCAATAATTAGTATACCCATTACCCAGCTACACTAGTTACCAATAATTACTATACCCATTACCCACCTACACTAGTTCCCAATAATTACTATACCCATTACCCACCTACACTAGTTACCAATAATTACTATACCCATTACCCAGCTACACTAGTTCCCAATAATTACTATACCCATTACCCAGCTACACTAGTTACCAATAATCAGTATACCCATTACCCAGCTACACTAGTTACTAATAATTAGTATACCTATTACCCAGCTACACTAGTTACCAATAATTTGTATACCTACACTAGTTCCCAATAATTACTATACCCATTACCCAGCTACACTAGTTACCAATAATTAGTACCCATTACCCAGCTACACTAGTTACCAATAATTAGCATACCCATTACCCAGCTACACTAGTTACTAATAATTAGTATACCCATTACCCAGCTACACTAGTTCCCAATAATTACTATACCCATTACCCACCTACACTAGTTCCCAATAATTAGTATACCCATTACCCAGCTACACTAGTTACCAATAATTAGTACCCATTACCCAGCTACACTAGTTACCAATAATTAGCATACCCATTACCCAGCTACACTAGTTACCAATAATTAGCATACCCATTACCCAGCTACACTAGTTACCAATAATTAGCATACCCATTACCCAGCTACACTAGTTACCAATAATTAGTATACCCATTACCCAGCTACACTAGTTACCAATAATTAGCATACCCATTACCCAGCTACACTAGTTCCCAATAATTACTATACCCATTACCCAGCTACACTAGTTACCAATAATTAGCATACCCATTACCCAGCTACACTAGTTACCAATAATTAGCAGACCCATTACCCAGCTACACTAGTTACCAATAATTAGCATACCCATTACCCAGCTACACTAGTTACCAATAATTAGCATACCCATTACCCAGCTACACTAGTTACCAATAATTAGTATACCCATTACCCAGCTACACTAGTTACCAATAATTACTAAACCCATTACCCAGCTACACTAGTTACCAATAATTATTATACCCATTACCCAGCTATACTAGTTACCAATAATTAGCATACCCATTACCCAGCTACACTAGTTCCCAATAATTACTATACCCATTACCCAGCTACACTAGTTCCCAATAATTACTATACCCATTACCCAGCTACACTAGTTCCCAATAATTAGCATACCCATTACCCAGCTACACTAGTTACTAATAATTAGTATACCCATTACCCAGCTACACTAGTTACCAATAATTAGTATACCCATTACCCAGCTATACTAGTTACCAATAATTAGTATACCTACACTAGTTCCCCCAAAAAGTAGTAACATAGTTAAGGTCTGTATATAGTTTAGTTATACTGTGTATACCAGGGTTTCATCTTGTCACATTGTGAATGTCCTCGTGTGGTGTGAGCCGATCTTGTTTAATAAACATGACCAAGAATCAGGAGGGTTGTCAGAGTGACTCACTCCAACTGTTAGCAGACATTTGAATCAGGACCAGCTGTTTGTTAGTCAACTCAAACGAATCATTTCGGACCGTTTCAGTGGAGTTCCGTTGCCTTTGTCCACTGCTGCCCTCTTTGTGTCCTTCAGAATATTGAGCCTTGCATTCGTCTCCATGCCAACCATGCCTGTGGGCTTAACTATTGATTTGGCTGTCGTGCTTTAGTTTCCCGTCACATCTATAACAGCACTATTGCTGCCTAAACTACGTTACATGTTAATATAACATTTAAAACTATTTTGGGCATTAATCGAAGTTTTGCAGTATACGTTTGAGACAAAGTGAGACGCTTATTTTGATTAAATGAACACAAATAGGGCCTAATCGAAGTTAGTGCACACTCCAGCCAGCTTCGGAGGCTGTGCGACACCGCAATCAACAATAGTTTCTGTATTCCTCTCTGATGTGATGCATATCTTCAATGTCAGTGATAATATATTCTGCAGGCAGTTATCCACACTGGGCGCACAGTGCAAAGAGACAGACATTAGCTTACGTTAGCTAACTTAGTAACGACTAAATCCGTCTTCAGCTAGTTAACAACATTTCGGCAAATAATAAAAAATATTCCATACCTGCAGGGTTGTTTATTTCTATTCGAAGGAAATCTGCTTTTGTCAATACCGTTTCAAACAGATTTGGGATCGTACCGTTACATGATTTACCCTTCAATTGTCAAATTGAAGTTAGCGTCTGTTGGTAGCCATCTTTGTTGTTGATAGACCGTCAACATTTACGCTCCGGTTGGAATATCATTGCAGTAACAAGAGTTCCGGTGGATTGCTGGATGAGATGATGTAGCAGTTATGTGAATAATCTGAACTAAACCCTCTGTTTGATAATAATTTCCAGCCACAACAAAAAGCATGATATTTAGCCTAATAATATCAAATATAATCATAAAATACTACACTTTATTATGGCCACTGAATTCCACTACCACTGAATATTCTTTAAAAAATATCCCATCCATTTCTGCCAGTTGAAAAGGACACATTTTTCATTACTACCAAAACGATTGTAATCAAACATGGAATTTCAGTTCGACTCAATAAGGCAGCCATAATATCCGTTTGAATATAGTATTACAAAATTTGAAAACATCACCGTCGAAATGACATTTCTGACCTTCAATGTTCAGACGTGCTGTTTGCTGTTTGAGGTCATTCTGTTGAATGAAGAACAACTGTAGAGGTGTTATCTTCTGTGAATGACACTGCAGGAAAAGAGCGGGCTGAAAAAGCTTTAGACAAGTAGATGTTATAAGTAACCCACATCCACTGTCCATAATATTTTACACCCCTGTGCACACAGCTTGTTCATTTAGACGAGATCTTAATTCCACCTGAAATGTCAAAGAAAGTCAAATTTCAGAAGAATAGCTATGTAATTATGCAGCTTTAGTAGGCTACATTATCGTAATCTGGCACATTTTGGGTGCTTCATTTATTTGGGATGACAGTTGTGGAGGCAGAGATAGCACAGACAAGGGGAGTGGTCTCAAACAGTAGACTTGTAATCAACTTCAAGGGTTGCACTGAGAACAGTAGGACCACAGATACAGGTTCTATGCACTGAGAACAGTAGGCCCACAGATACAGGTTCTAGTGGGACATAAAATAGAGCTCTCATCTCATTGTAAATGTTTTCTAATTTGTACTTTCTTTAAAAAAAAGAAGATGTTATCGCGTTACTGTCTGTCATGATTATACTACATTGACCATCAGGCATTGCGACAGGAGGAGTGCTTCTTGGGTAAAAGAGGAAGACAACAAACTCAGGGAAACACGTGGCCAGCCTGTGGTTTAGTGTAATTCCATTCTCGGGTTGGTTTAAAATTAACGAAATGTATCGGTCTAAGGATCAGACCGACAAAACCGAAGTCACGTGCATAAGGAATAGAGCAGACGTTATATATAACTTTAAAGTCTCCTTTTTCACTATGGGTCAACTGCCAAATTTCCCATGGAATGTAAGTAGCGGGGCTGCTTGCATGTTGTACTGTAGGGTCTGCATCATAAATGTAATGTATTTCTTTATTTTTTTATTGTTTAGGAATAGTAAGACATGAATACAGTAAAAACATCATTTGTTGTTGTTTTCTACAGTCCCTTGAAAGGGAGCTCGAGACCGACAGCTCATCAGAAATGATTCTAGATATTCTAAAGCAGGTATTGCCTGTCAAAAGCATTATTTTTTTTAATGTCGCACCTATTTAGTTAAATATATAGAAACAGTACATTGGATTACCGAGTTGGAAACCACACTAACAATTACTATTGTCACCTGTTTCCAGACATGCCTTCACCCACTGTGCTGTAAACATCCTCCCTCAGTAAGATATAGGAGACTGTTTCTGTCTCAGCTCATCAAAAGGGTGAGTTCTTTTATCTGATATATTTTTGGTCTGGTATCATTCTGTCAGAAAATAGTTCGCTATCGTACAGTAACTGGTGCATTTAAAAAAACGCAATTCTTACACGTTTCACATGAATAGAATAAAGTCTAAGTATTAAAGCAAACAACGGTAATGTGATGCTTGTCTTCCCTGTGTGCAGCATGAAGCCAGTGGGAGGGAGCCCCTGGATGAGCTCTATGATGCACTGGGGGAAGTCCTGGGGGTAGAGGAGGGGACAGAGTGCTACAAGAGCTATTTACTGGTACTACACACACACACACACACTGTATTTAACAGAAGCTGTGTTCTACATTTTGCAGACGCTCTTATCCTGAACAACTTCCAGTAGTGCGTGAATACATTGTTTTCGTACTGGTCCCCCCGTGGGAATTGAACCCACAACCCTGGCGTTGCAAGCACCACGCTCTACCAGCCGAGCCACACGGGACCTCTATTTTATCCTTTAAAATAATACAATTATTATTCAATTCATGATTATTTTAATTAAATATACATTTTATATTTACCGTACGTGTGTGTGTGTGTGTAGCCGTGTGGAGAAGCAGTGAGTCTATCAGAGAGTACAGCTGTGATCTCTGAAGGAACTACAGGCCTGGTCACATGGGAGGCTGCTCTTTACCTCGCAGAATGGGCTCTGGAGAACACACACCTCTTCACTGATAGGTTGGTACACTACTGTGTGTGTTCTGTCTGGAGAACACACACCTCTTCACTGATAGGTTGGTACACTACTGTGTGTGTTCTGTCTGGAGAACACACACCTCTTCACTGACAGGTTGGTACATTACTGTGTGTGTTCTGTCTGGAGAACACACACCTCTTCACTGATAGGTTGGTACACTACTGTGTGTGTTCTGTCTGGAGAACACACACCTCTTTCTTCACTGACAGGTTGGTACATTACTGTGTGTGTTATGTCATTGTGTTCTGTCTACAACTCATGCTGTGGTTACTACTCCTAATCTCAATCTGGTGTGTAATGTGAGTGTCCTCTGCCTGTGTGTGTGTGTGTGTGTGAGTCCTGTCTTTGCTCTCTCCTACAGGACAGTCCTAGAGCTGGGCAGTGGTGTAGGGTTGACTGGTATAGCAGTGTGTAGGTCCTCTCCCTGTGTGTGTGAGTCCTGTCTCTGCTCTCTCCTACAGGACAGTCCTAGAGCTGGGCAGTGGTGTAGGGTTGACTGGTATAGCAGTGTGTAGGTCCTCTCCCTGTGTGTGTGAGTCCTGTCTCTGCTCTCTCCTACAGGACAGTCCTAGAGCTGGGCAGTGGTGTAGGGTTGACTGGTATAGCAGTGTGTAGGTCCTCTCCCTGTGTGTGTGAGTCCTGTCTCTGCTCTCTCCTACAGGACAGTCCTAGAGCTGGGCAGTGGTGTAGGGTTGACTGGTATAGCAGTGTGTAGGTCCTCTCCCTGTGTGTGTGAGTCCTGTCTCTGCTCTCTCCTACAGGACAGTCCTAGAGCTGGGCAGTGGTGTAGGGTTGACTGGTATAGCAGTGTGTAGGTCCTCTCTCTGTGTGTGTGAGTCCTGTCTCTGCTCTCTCCTACAGGACAGTCCTAGAGCTGGGCAGTGGTGTAGGGTTGACTGGTATAGCAGTGTGTAGGTCCTCTCCGTGTGTGTGAGTCCTGTCTCTGCTCTCTCCTACAGGACAGTCCTAGAGCTGGGCAGTGGTGTAGGGTTGACTGGTATAGCAGTGTGTAGGTCCTCTCCCTGTGTGTGTGAGTCCTGTCTCTGCTCTCTCCTACAGGACAGTCCTAGAGCTGGGCAGTGGTGTAGGGTTGACTGGTATAGCAGTGTGTAGGTCCTCTCCCTGTGTGTGTGAGTCCTGTCTCTGCTCTCTCCTACAGGACAGTCCTAGAGCTGGGCAGTGGTGTAGGGTTGACTGGTATAGCAGTGTGTAGGTCCTCTCCCTGTGTGTGTGAGTCCTGTCTCTGCTCTCTCCTACAGGACAGTCCTAGAGCTGGGCAGTGGTGTAGGGTTGACTGGTATAGCAGTGTGTAGGTCCTCTCCCTGTGTGTGAGTCCTGTCTCTGCTCTCTCCTACAGGACAGTCCTAGAGCTGGGCAGTGGTGTAGGGTTGACTGGTATAGCAGTGTGTAGGTCCTGCAGTCCCTCCAGCTACGTGTTCAGTGACTGTCACCTCAGCGTTCTACATAGACTGAGGGACAACGTCCAGCTCAATGGGCTGGACAACCAGAACTCTCCCAGAGTGTGTGTGGAGCATCTGGACTGGGAGGAGGTGACAGAGAAGCAGCTGAGAGAGATCGGAGCCGCCACGGTCATCGCTGCAGGTAGGAACATGGTCTGGCTCTATTCTATTCAATCCGTAAAGCTGAAGATCCGCTTTAAAGGTAATGTTCCTTCTGTCGCGGACACTTCACAATAAACACTGCATATGTTCCTTCTGTCGCGGACACTTCACAATAAACACTGCATATGTTCCCTCTGTCGCGGACACTTCACAATAAACACTGCATATGTTCCCTCTGTCACGGAGACTTCACAATAAACACTGCATATGTTCCCTCTGTCGCGGACACTTCACAATAAACACTGCATATGTTCCCTCTGTCGCGGAGACTTCACAATAAACACTGCATATGTTCCCTCTGTCACGGAGACTTCACAATAAACCCTGCATATGTTCCCTCTGTCGCGGACACTTCACAATAAACACTGCATATGTTCCCTCTGTCGCGGACACTTCACAATAAACACTGCATATGTTCCGTCTGTCGCGGACACTTCACAATAAACACTGCATATGTTCCCTCTGTCGCGGACACTTCACAATAAACACTGCATATGTTCCCTCTGTCGCGGACACTTCACAATAAACACTGCATATGTTCCCTCTGTCACGGAGACTTCACAATAAACACTGCATATGTTCCTTCTGTCGCGGAGACTTCACAATAAACACTGCATATGTTCCCTCTGTCGCGGAGACTTCACAATAAACACTGCATATGTTCCCTCTGTCACGGAGACTTCACAATAAACACTGCATATGTTCCCTCTGTCGCGGAGACTTCACAATAAACACTGCATATGTTCCATCTGTCGCGGAGACTTCACAATAAACACTGCATATGTTCCCTCTGTCACGGAGACTTCACAATAAACACTGCATATGTTCCCTCTGTCGCGGAGACTTCACAATAAACACTGCATATGTTCCCTCTGTCACGGACACTTCACAATAAACACTGCATATGTTCCCTCTGTCGCGGAGACTTCACAATAAACACTGCATATGTTCCTTCTGTCGCGGAGACTTCACAATAAACACTGCATATGTTCCCTCTGTCGCGGAGACTTCACAATAAACACTGCATATGTTCCCTCTGTCGCGGAGACTTCACAATAAACACTGCATATGTTCCCTCTGTCGCGGAGACTTCACAATAAACACTGCATATGTTCCCTCTGTCACGGAGACTTCACAATAAACACTGCATATGTTCCCTCTGTCACGGAGACTTCACAATAAACACTGCATATGTTCCCTCTGTCGCGGAGACTTCACAATAAACACTGCATATGTTCCCTCTGTCACGGACACTTCACAATAAACACTGCATATGTCAACTCAGTCAGAAATGACCTTTACATTTGTATGCAGATCTTCTGCGATGCTTTGGCGATATGGATTGAATCCAGCCTTTAATTACAACAAAAATTTCTCAAAAGATATTATTAGTTAGCCAGTACCTGGCAGTTACCTGACTGTTACCTGGCAGTTACCTGACTGTTACCTGGCTATTACCTGGCAGTTACCTGACTGTTACCTGGCAGTTACCTGACTGTTACCTGGCAGTTACCTGACTGTTACCTGGCAGTTACCTGACTGTTACCTGGCAGTTACCTGACTGTTACCTGGCTATTACCTGGCAGTTACCTGACTGTTACCTGGCTATTACCTGGTAGTTACCTGGTACTTACCTGGCAGTTACCTGACTGTTACCTGGCTGTTACCTGGTACTTACCTGGCAGTTACCTGACTGTTACCTGGTAGTTACCTGGTACTTACCTGGCAGTTACCTGACTGTTACCTGGCTATTACCTGGTAGTTTCCTGGTACTTACCTGGCAGTTACCTGACTGTTACCTGGTAGTTACCTGGCAGTTACCTGGCAGTTACCTGGCTGTTACCTGGCAGTTACCTGACTGTTACCTGGCAGTTACCTGACTGTTACATGGCAGTTACCTGACTGTTACCTGGTAGTTACCTGGCTGTTACCTGGCTGTTACCCGGTAGTTACCTGGCTGTTACCTGGCTAACTAATTGATCCAGCTTTCTGGAACAGCCCCCCGGTGCTGGTGAGGGATCAAATGTATTTCCTAATTCTGTCAGCTGACACATGTCCTGTTGTTTCCTAATTCTGTCAGCTGACACATGTCCTGTTGTTTCCTAATTATATTGTTGTCAGCTGACACATGTCCTGTTGTTTCCTAATTCTATTGTTGTCAGCTGACACATGTCCTGTTGTTTCCTAATTCTGTCAGCTGACACATGTCCTGTTGTTTCCTAATTCTATTGTTGTCAGCTGACACATGTCCTGTTGTTTCCTAATTCTGTCAGCTGACACATGTCCTGTTGTTTCCTAATTATATTGTTGTCAGCTGACACATGTCCTGTTGTTTCCTAATTCTATTGTTGTCAGCTGACACATGTCCTGTTGTTTCCTAATTCTATTGTTGTCAGCTGACACATGTCCTGTTGTTTCCTAATTCTATTGTTGTCAGCTGACACATGTCCTGTTGTTTCCTAATTCTGTCAGCTGACACATGTCCTGTTGTTTCCTAATTCTGTCAGCTGACACATGTCCTGTTGTTTCCTAATTCTGTCAGCTGACACATGTCCTGTTGTTTCCTAATTCTGTCAGCTGACACATGTCCTGTTGTTTCCTAATTCTGTTGTTGTCAGCTGACACATGTCCTGTTGTTTCCTAATTCTATTGTTGTCAGCTGACACATGTCCTGTTGTTTCCTAATTCTATTGTTGTCAGCTGACACATGTCCTGTTGTTTCCTGTGTTATAGATGTAGTTTACGATCCAGATATCATTGGCTGTCTGGTGAAGCTTCTCTCTAAGATCCTGAGGTGTTCGGCCAATGGCAGCCCTCCTGATGTCTACATCTCCTCCACCATCAGAAACCCCGACACATATAACAGTTTTAAACACCAGCTAGGTCAGTACTAAACCTAGAGCTTTGAGAGAACTAATGAAAATAGCTTTACAAGTTTAATGTATCATTAGTAGTAAACCAACTGTTTCAAAGAGCAGCTGAGTGAGGAGACTCTCCAACCCATAGATACTGTAGAGGATGAACCTCAATAGTGAGGAGACTCTCCAACCCATAGATACTGTAGAGGGAACCTCAATAGTGAGGAGACTCTCAACCCATAGATACTGTAGAGGACGAACCTCAATAGTGAGGAGACTCTCCAACCCATAGATACTGTAGAGGACGAACCTCAATAGTGAGGAGACTCTCCAACCCATAGATACTGTAGAGGACGAACCTCAATAGTGAGGAGACTCTCCAACCCATAGATACTGTAGAGGATGAACCTCAATAGTGAGGAGACTCTCCAACCCATAGATACTGTAGAGGAGAACCTCAATAGTGAGGAGACTCTCCAACCCATAGATACTGTAGAGGACGAACCTCAATAGTGAGGAGACTCTCCAACCCATAGATACTGTAGAGGATGAACCTCAATAGTGAGGAGACTCTCCAACCCATAGATACTGTAGAGGATGAATCTCAATAGTGAGGAGACTCTCCAACCCATAGATACTGTAGAGGACGAACCTCAATAGTGAGGAGACTCTCCAACCCATAGATACTGTAGAGGATGAACCTCAATAGTGAGGAGACTCTCCAACCCATAGATACTGTAGAGGATACCTCAATAGTGAGGAGACTCTCCAACCCATAGATACTGTAGAGGACGAACCTCAATAGTGAGGAGACTCTCCAACCCATAGATACTGTAGAGGACGAACCTCAATAGTGAGGAGACTCTCCAACCCATAGATACTGTAGAGGATGAACCTCAATAGTGAGGAGACTCTCCAACCCATAGATACTGTAGAGGACGAACCTCAATAGTGAGGAGACTCTCCAACCCATAGATACTGTAGAGGACGAACCTCAATAGTGAGGAGACTCTCCAACCCATAGATACTGTAGAGGACGAATCTCAATAGTGAGGAGACTCTCCAACCCATAGATACTGTAGAGGATGAACCTCAATAGTGAGGAGACTCTCCAACCCATAGATACTGTAGAGGATGAACCTCAATAGTGAGGAGACTCTCCAACCCATAGATACTGTAGAGGACGAATCTCAATAGTGAGGAGACTCTCCAACCCATAGATACTGTAGAGGATGAACCTCAATAGTGAGGAGACTCTCCAACCCATAGATAGAGGATGAACCTCAATAGTGAGGAGACTCTCCAACCCATAGATACTGTAGAGGATGAACCTCAATAGTGAGGAGACTCTCCAACCCATAGATACTGTAGAGGTTGAACCTCAATAGTGAGGAGACTCTCCAACCCATAGATACTGTAGAGGATGAGACTCTCCAACCCATAGATACTGTAGAGGATGAGACTCTCCAACCCATAGATACTGCAGAGGATGAGACTCTCCAACCCATAGATACTGCAGAGGATGAGACTCTCCAACCCATAGATACTGTAGAGGATGAGACTCTCCAACCCATAGATACTGTAGAGGATGAGACTCTCCAACCCATAGATACTGTAGAGGATGAGACTCTCCAACCCATAGATACTGTAGAGGATGAGACTCTCCAACCCATAGATACTGTAGAGGATGAGACTCTCAACCCATAGATACTGTAGAGGATGAGACTCTCCAACCCATAGATACTGTAGAGGATGAGACTCTCAACCCATAGATACTGAGGATGAGACTCTCCAACCCATAGATACTGTAGAGGATGAGACTCTCCAACCCATAGATACTGTAGAGGATGAGACTCTCCAACCCATAGATACTGTAGAGGATGAGACTCTCCAACCCATAGATACTGTAGAGGATGAGACTCTCCAACCCATAGATACTGTAGAGGATGAGACTCTCCAACCCATAGATACTGTAGAGGATGAGACTCTCCAACCCATAGATACTGTAGAGGACGAACCTCAATAGTCTTCAAGTGGCCTCGTCACCTTGTATCCCGGGTTACAGTGAAGTTCTAGGTGACAACTGATGTAAATAAGGGCTTTATAAATACATGTGATTGATCTCGTCCATCTCCACTGTTCTGGAGAGATCTAATCCTATTGCCTTGGATGAAGTCCTTTCCTGATGCATCTATAATTATAAACATCTGAAACTGATGGGTCTATAATTATACACATCTGAAACTGATGGATCTATAATTATACACATCTGAAACTGATGGGTCTATAATTCTACACATCTGAAACTGATGGATCTATAATTATACACATCTGAAACTGATGGGTCTATAATTCTACACATCTGAAACTGATATATCTATAATTATACACCTCTGAAACTGATGGATCTATAATTATACACCTCTGAAACTGATGCATCTATAATTATAAACATCTGAAACTGATGCATCTATAATTCTACACCTCTGAAACTGATGCATCTATAATTCTACACCTCTGAAACTAATGCATCTATAATTATACACATCTGAAACTGATGCATCTATAACTTCTCCTTTGTTTTTCTCTCCCACAGAAAGTTCTGGAATCCAACATGAGGTCATGACAGGACCAGTGACCCATGTGTTCTTTTACAACAGACAAGCCACCATAGAGATGATCAAACTCTACATATAATAATGGCATCCTATTCCCATTGTAAGTGCACTACTTTTGACCAGGGTCCATAGGGCTTGTGGTTAAAAGTAGTGCACTAGATAGGGAATAGGGTGCCATTTGGGATGCACACAATATGAGACCAAGCCAGAACCAGATGTGTATTACTGTGTAATAAAGTCTTTATTTACATTGTGTGGAAAATATCCCATTTATACATTATCATCAACATACACATCAAGTGTTGTTTAAGAGGAGAATCTAAACGGCCTGGAATGAAGAGATCCACAGAAGGAGAGAGAGAAAAGGGGAGAGAGCAGAGGAAAGACTAGCCTGATGTAACGATCTCTCTTTCCGACAGGTCCTCAAAGTGGAGACCATGTGGCAGTTGGTAGCAGGTAGCCTAGCGGTTCAGAGCAGGTAGCCTAGCGGTTCAGAGCAGGTAGCCTAGCGGTTCAGAGCAGGGAGCCTAGCGGTTCAGAGCAGGGAGCCTAGCGGTTCAGAGCAGGGAGCCTAGCGGTTCAGAGCAGGTAGCCTAGCGGTTCAGAGCAGGTAGCCTAGCGGTTCAGAGCAGGTAGCCTAGCGGTTCAGAGCAGGTAGCCTAGCGGTTCAGAGCAGGTAGCCTAGCGTTTCAGAGCAGGTAGCCTAGCAGTTCAGAGCAGGGAGCCTAGCAGTTCAGAGCAGGTAGCCTAACGGTTAAGAGCGTTCGGCCAGTAACCGAAAAGTCGTTGGTTTGAGTCCCCGAGCAGACTAGGTGAAACATCTGTGGATGTGCCCTTGAACAAGGCACTTAACCCTAATTGCTCCTGTAAGTCGTTCTGGATAAGAGCGTCTGTTAAAATGTTCAAGATTGGAGGCTCAAAAAGTGGGTTTGAGACGGAGCGAAGATGTAGAGAGGGGATGAGTCAGCTGCTGTAAAGAGGTCTGTCTAACAGGGGGAGTCAGGGTGCAGTGAGGAGAGGCAGGACGTTCTGGTCCCAGTTCTGGTCCCACCGCTGCCTCCCACTGGCCCGGAGGTTCCTCCTGAACTGACCCAGTTTGCCCTCATCCTCACAGTCAGGGAAGTCCCACAGCAGAGACTGGAGAGACACAACATAGGGACATGAACAGTTTTTTTAATTTTTTTACGGGTAGATTGGATCCTGTCTAAAACAGCCATGTGTATATCAGACCATATACCACTGTCACAGGAACTGGTTACAGTCAGATAAGACAGATGGCAGTTGACAGGATCATACCACTGGGAAGTGATGTGGGATAAATCAGGGGTTTCTGTATCTCCTCAGCTGAACAGTAGTATTATATTACTGTACCTTGAGCTGTCCAGATAGTTCCTCAGCTGAACAGTAGTAGTATATTACTGTACCTTGAGCTGTTCAGATAGTTCCTCAGCTGAACAGTAGTATTATATTACTGTACCTTGAGCTGTCCAGATAGTTCCTCAGCTGAACAGTAGTAGTATATTACTGTACCTTGAGCTGTTCAGATAGTTCCTCAGCTGAACAGTAGTATTATATTACTGTACCTTGAGCTGTCCAGATAGTTCCTCAGAGTCTTTGAAGATCAACCCGTTCTCCTCGTGTTTCACCAGCTCATGTAGACTACAGAGGAGAATATAACAGAGTTAACAGAGAGACTGACAACACAGGAGAATATAACAGGGTTAACAGAGAGACTGACAACACAGGATAATATAACAGAGAGACTGACAACACAGGAGAATATAACAGAGAGGCTGACAACACAGGATAATATAACAGGGTTAACAGAGAGACTGACAACACAGGAGAATATAACAGGGTTAACAGAGAGACTGACAACACAGGATAATATAACAGAGAGACTGACAACACAGGATAATATAACAGAGAGGCTGACAACACAGGATAATATAACAGGGTTAACAGAGAGACTGACAACACAGGAGAATATAACAGAGTTAACAGAGAGACTGACAACACAGGAGAATATAACAGAGAGACTGACAACACAGGAGAATATAACAGAAAGACTGACAACACAGGAGAATATAACAGGGTTAACAGAGAGACTGACAACACAGGAGAATATAACAGGGTTAACAGAGAGACTGACAACACAGGAGAATATAACAGAGTTAACAGAGAGACTGACAACACAGGAGAATATAACAGAGAGACTGACAACACAGGAGAATATAACAGAAAGACTGACAACACAGGAGAATATAACAGGGTTAACAGAGAGACTGACAACACAGGAGAATATAACAGAGAGACTGACAACACAGGAGAATATAACAGAGTTAACAGAGAGACTGACAACACAGGAGAATATAACAGAGAGACTGACAACACAGGAGAATATAACAGAGAGACTGACAACACAGGAGAATATAACAGAAAGACTGACAACACAGGAGAATATAACAGGGTTAACAGAGAGACTGACAACACAGGAGAATATAACAGAAAGACTGACAACACAGGAGAATATAACAGAGAGACTGACAACACAGGAGAATATAACAGAGTTAACAGAGAGACTGACAACACAGGAGAATATAACAGAGTTAACAGAGAGACTGACAACACAGGAGAATATAACAGAGTTAACAGAGAGACTGACAACACAGGAGAATATAACAGAGAGACTGACAACACAGGAGAATATAACAGAGAGACTGACAACACAGGAGAATATAACAGAGTTAACAGAGAGACTGAGAACACAGGAGAATATAACAGAGAGACTGACAACACAGGAGAATATAACAGAGAGACTGACAACACAGGAGAATATAACAGAGAGACTGACAACACAGGAGAATATAACAGAGTTAACAGAGAGACTGACAACACAGGAGAATATAACAGAGAGACTGACAACACAGGAGAATATAACAGAGTTAACAGAGAGACTGACAACACAGGAGAATATAACAGAGAGACTGACAACACAGGAGAATATAACAGGGTTAACAGAGAGACTGACAACACAGGAGAATATAACAGAGAGACTGACAACACAGGAGAATATAACAGAGTTAACAGAGAGACTGACAACACAGGAGAATATAACAGAGTTAACAGAGACTGACAACACAGGAGAATATAACAGAGAGACTGACAACACAGGAGAATATAACAGAGTTAACAGAGACTGACAACACAGGAGAATATAACAGAGAGACTGACAACACAGGAGAATATAACAGAGTTAACAGAGAGACTGACAACACAGGAGAATATAACAGAGAGACTGACAACACAGGAGAATATAACAGAGAGACTGACAACACAGGAGAATATAACAGAGAGACTGACAACACAGGAGAATATAACAGAGTTAACAGAGAGACTGACAACACAGGAGAATATAACAGAGAGACTGACAACACAGGAGAATATAACAGAGTTAACAGAGAGACTGACAACACAGGAGAATATAACAGAGAGACTGACAACACAGGAGAATATAACAGAGTTAACAGAGAGACTGACAACACAGGAGAATATAACAGAGTTAACAGAGAGACTGACAACACAGGAGAATATAACAGAGAGACTGACAACACAGGAGAATATAACAGAGAGACTGACAACACAGGAGAATATAACAGAGTTAACAGAGAGACTGAGAACACAGGAGAATATAACAGAGAGACTGACAACACAGGAGAATATAACAGAGAGACTGACAACACAGGAGAATATAACAGAGAGACTGACAACACAGGAGAATATAACAGAGTTAACAGAGAGACTGACAACACAGGAGAATATAACAGAGTTAACAGAGACTGACAACACAGGAGAATATAACAGAGAGACTGACAACACAGGAGAATATAACAGAGTTAACAGAGACTGACAACACAGGAGAATATAACAGAGAGACTGACAACACAGGAGAATATAACAGAGTTAACAGAGAGACTGACAACACAGGAGAATATAACAGAGAGACTGACAACACAGGAGAATATAACAGGGTTAACAGAGAGACTGACAACACAGGAGAATATAACAGAGAGACTGACAACACAGGAGAATATAACAGAGTTAACAGAGAGACTGACAACACAGGAGAATATAACAGAGAGACTGACAACACAGGAGAATATAACAGAGTTAACAGAGAGACTGACAACACAGGAGAATATAACAGAGTTAACAGAGACTGACAACACAGGAGAATATAACAGAGTTAACAGAGAGACTGACAACACAGGAGAATATAACAGGGTTAACAACACAGGAGAATATAACAGAGAGACTGACAACACAGGAGAATATAACAGGGTTAGATCCACATTAAACACAGCACAGGAAACTCAGTCCAAAACAAATCAGCACATAGCCTCTCTGCATGGGGGTAAAAGGTGACTGTTGACCCAGGGTTTAGAGTATTCCCTCAGCAGTAGAAGGTGACCCAGGGTTTAGAGTATTCCCTCAGCAGTAGAAGGTGACCCAGGGTTTAGAGTATTCCCTCAGCAGTAGAAGGTGACCCAGGGTTTAGAGTATTCCCTCAGCAGTAGAAGGCGACCCAGGGTTTAGAGTATTCCCTCAGCAGTAGAAGGTGACCCAGGGTTTAGAGTATTCCCTCAGCAGTAGAAGGTGACCCAGGGTTTAGAGTACTCCCTCAGCAGTAGAAGGTGACCAGGGTTTAGAGTTTTCCCTCAGCAGTAGAAGGTGACCCAGGGTTTAGAGTATTCCCTCAGCAGTAGAAGGTGACCCAGGGTTTAGAGTTTTCCCTCAGCAGTAGAAGGTGACCCAGGGTTTAGAGTATTCCCTCAGCAGTAGAAGGTGACTGTTGACCCAGGGTTTAGAGTATTCCCTCAGCAGTAGAAGGTGACCCAGGGTTTAGAGTATTCCCTCAGCAGTAGAAGGTGACCCAGGGTTTAGAGTATTCCCTCAGCAGTAGAAGGTGACCCAGGGTTTAGAGTATTCCCTCAGCAGTAGAAGGCGACCCAGGGTTTAGAGTATTCCCTCAGCAGTAGAAGGTGACCCAGGGTTTAGAGTATTCCCTCAGCAGTAGAAGGTGACCCAGGGTTTAGAGTACTCCCTCAGCAGTAGAAGGTGACCAGGGTTTAGAGTTTTCCCTCAGCAGTAGAAGGTGACCCAGGGTTTAGAGTATTCCCTCAGCAGTAGAAGGTGACCCAGGGTTTAGAGTTTTCCCTCAGCAGTAGAAGGTGACCCAGGGTTTAGAGTATTCCCTCAGCAGTAGAAGGTGACTGTTGACCCAGGGTTTAGAGTATTCCCTCAGCAGTAGAAGGTGACCCAGGGTTTAGAGTTTTCCCTCAGCAGTAGAAGGTGACCCAGGGTTTAGAGTTTTCCCTCAGCAGTAGAAGGTGACCCAGGGTTTAGAGTATTCCCTCAGCAGTAGAAGGTGACCCAGGGTTTAGAGTATTCCCTCAGCAGTAGAAGGTGACTGTTGACCCAGTGTTTAGAGTTTTCCCTCAGCAGTAGAAGGTGACCCAGGGTTTAGAGTATTCCCTCAGCAGTAGAAGGTGACTGTTGACCCAGGGTTTAGAGTATTCCCTCAGCAGTAGAAGGTGACCCAGGGTTTAGAGTTTTCCCTCAGCAGTAGAAGGTGACCCAGGGTTTAGAGTATTCCCTCAGCAGGAGAAGGTGACTGTTGACCCAGGGTTTAGAGTATTCCCTCAGCAGTAGAAGGTGACCCAGGGTTTAGAGTATTCCCTCAGCAGTAGAAGGTGACCCAGGGTTTAGAGTTTTCCCTCAGCAGTAGAAGGTGACCCAGGGTTTAGAGTATTCCCTCAGCAGTAGAAGGTGACCCAGGGTTTAGAGTTTTCCCTCAGCAGTAGAAGGTGACTGTTGACCCAGGGTTTAGAGTATTCCCTCAGCAGTAGAAGGTGACCCAGGGTTTAGAGTATTCCCTCAGCAGTAGAAGGTGACCCAGGGTTTAGAGTATTCCCTCAGGAGTAGAAGGTGACCCAGGGTTTAGAGTATTCCCTCAGCAGTAGAAGGTGACCCAGGATTTAGAGTACTCCCTCAGCAGTAGAAGGTGACTGTTGACCCAGGGTTTAGAGTATTCCCTCAGCAGTAGAAGGTGACTGTTGACCCAGGGTTTAGAGTATTCCCTCAGCAGTAGAAGGTGACCCAGGGTTTAGAGTATTCCCTCAGTAGTAGAAGGTGACTGTTGACCCAGGGTTTAGAGTATTCCCTCAGCAGTAGAAGGTGACTGTTGACCCAGGGTTTAGAGTATTCCCTCAGCAGTAGAAGGTGACCCAGGGTTTAGAGTATTCCCTCAGCAGTAGAAGGTGACCCAGGGTTTAGAGTATTCCCTCAGCAGTAGAAGGTGACCCAGGGTTTAGAGTTTTCCCTCAGCAGTAGAAGGTGACCCAGGGTTTAGAGTTTTCCCTCAGCAGTAGAAGGTGACCCAGGGTTTAGAGTATTCCCTCAGCAGTAGAAGGTGACCCAGGGTTTAGAGTTTTCCCTCAGCAGTAGAAGGTGACCCAGGGTTTAGAGTATTCCCTCAGCAGTAGAAGGTGACTGTTGACCCAGGGTTTAGAGTATTCCCTCAGCAGTAGAAGGTGACCCAGGGTTTAGAGTATTCCCTCAGCAGTAGAAGGTGACCCAGGGTTTAGAGTATTCCCTCAGCAGTAGAAGGTGACCCAGGGTTTAGAGTTTTCCCTCAGCAGTAGAAGGTGACCCAGGGTTTAGAGTATTCCCTCAGCAGTAGAAGGTGACAGCACAGACAGTGTGTGTGGGCATGGTGTCAGAAGGTGCCTGTTAAAGAGTCCTGTCTCACCAGTAGAAGTGGACTGTTAAAGAGTCCTGTCTCACCAGTAGAAGGTGCCTGTTAAAGAGTCCTGTCTCACCAGTAGAAGTGGACTGTTAAAGAGTCCTGTCTCACCAGTAGAAGTGGACTGTTAAAGAGTCCTGTCTCACCAGTAGAAGTGGACTGTTAAAGAGTCCTGTCTCACCAGTAGAAGTGGACTGTTAAAGAGTCCTGTCTCACCAGTAGAAGGTGCCTGTTAAAGAGTCCTGTCTCACCAGTAGAAGTGGACTGTTAAAGAGTCCTGTCTCACCAGTAGAAGTGGACTGTTAAAGAGTCCTGTCTCACCAGTAGAAGTGGACTATTAAAGAGTCCTGTCTCACCAGTAGAAGTGGACTGTTAAAGAGTCCTGTCTCACCAGTAGAAGTGGACTGTTAAAGAGTCCTGTCTCACCAGTAGAAGTGGACTGTTAAAGAGTCCTGTCTCACCAGTAGAAGTGGATGGCACAGACAGGCAGACAGCAGCCAAACATGTCCACCACCTTCATAGGCAGGTCCAGACCACTGGACGACTTATGGAGACAAACACCCAGATCTGCTGAGCCTGGGACAGGGAGAACATACAGAACATCAGTACACACACACACACACACACACACACACACACACACACACACACACACACACACACACACCTGCTGAGCCTGGGACAGGGAGACCACACTAACCTAGCAGAACAGGGTAGTCCTCTGTCTCCAGCCATGGAGTACAGACCTGCTGAGCCTGGGACAGGGAGAACACACTAACCTAGCAGAACAGGGTAGTCCTCTGTCTCCATGGAGTACAGACCTGCTGAGCCTGGGACAGGGAGAACACACTAACCTAGCAGAACAGGGTAGTCCTCTGTCTCCATGGAGTACAGACCTGCTGAGCCTGGGACAGGGAGAACACACTAACCTAGCAGAACAGGGTAGTCCTCTGTCTCCATGGAGTACAGACCTGCTGAGCCTGGGACAGGAGAACACACTAACCTAGCAGAACAGGGTAGTCCTCTGTCTCCATGGAGTACAGACCTGCTGAGCCTGGGACAGGAGAACACACTAACCTAGCAGAACAGGGTAGTCCTCTGTCTCCATGGAGTACAGACCTGCTGAGCCTGGGACAGGGAGAACACACTAACCTAGCAGAACAGGGTAGTCCTCTGTCTCCATGGAGTACAGACCTGCTGAGCCTGGGACAGGGAGAACACACTAACCTAGCAGAACAGGGTAGTCCTCTGTCTCCATGGAGTACAGACCTGCTGAGCCTGGGACAGGGAGAACACACTAACCTAGCAGAACAGGGTAGTCCTCTGTCTCCATGGAGTACAGACCTGCTGAGCCTGGGACAGGAGAACACACTAACCTAGCAGAACAGGGTAGTCCTCTGTCTCCATGGAGTACAGACCTGCTGAGCCTGGGACAGGAGAACACACTAACCTAGCAGAACAGGGTAGTCCTCTGTCTCCATGGAGTACAGACCTGCTGAGCCTGGTCCTCTGCCTCCAGCCATGGGGTACAGACCTGCTGAGCCTGGGACAGGAGACCACTAACCTAGCAGAACAGGGTAGTCCTCTGTCTCCAGCCATGGAGTACAGACCTGCTGAGCCTGGGACAGGGAGAACACACTAACCTAGCAGAACAGGGTAGTCCTCTGTCTCCATGGAGTACAGACCTGCTGAGCCTGGGACAGGGAGAACACACTAACCTAGCAGAACAGGGTAGTCCTCTGTCTCCATGGAGTACAGACCTGCTGAGCCTGGGACAGGGAGGACACACTAACCTAGCAGAACAGGGTAGTCCTCTGCCTCCAGCCATGGAGTACAGACCTGCTGAGCCTGGGACAGGGAGAACACACTCACCTAGCAGAACAGGGTAGTCCTCTGCCTCCAGCCATGGAGTACAGACCTGCTGAGCCTGGGACAGGGAGAACACACTAACCTAGCAGAACAGGGTAGTCCTCTGTCTCCATGGAGTACAGACCTGCTGAGCCTGGGACAGGGAGACCACACTAACCTAGCAGAACAGGGTAGTCCTCTGTCTCCATGGAGTACAGACCTGCTGAGCCTGGGACAGGGAGACCACACTAACCTAGCAGAACAGGGTAGTCCTCTGTCTCCATGGAGTACAGACCTGCTGAGCCTGGGACAGGGAGACCACACTAACCTAGCAGAACAGGGTAGTCCTCTGCCTCCAGCCATGGGGTACAGACCTGCTGAGCCTGGGACAGGGAGACCACACTAACCTAGCAGAACAGGGTAGTCCTCTGTCTCCAGCCATGGAGTACAGACCTGCTGAGCCTGGGACAGGGAGAACACACTAACCTAGCAGAACAGGGTAGTCCTCTGCCTCCATGTAGTACAGACCTGCTGAGCCTGGGACAGGGAGAACACACTAACCTAGCAGAACAGGGTAGTCCTCTGTCTCCATGGAGTACAGACCTGCTGAGCCTGGGACAGGGAGGACACACTAACCTAGCAGAACAGGGTAGTCCTCTGTCTCCAGCCATGGAGTACAGACCTGCTGAGCCTGGGACAGGGAGACCACACTAACCTAGCAGAACAGGGTAGTCCTCTGTCTCCATGGAGTACAGACCTGCTGAGCCTGGGACAGGGAGACCACACTAACCTAGCAGAACAGGGTAGTCCTCTGTCTCCAGCCATGGAGTACAAACCTGCTGAGCCTGGGACAGGGAGAACACACTAACCTAGCAGAACAGGGTAGTCCTCTGCCTCCAGCCATGGAGTACAGATCTTCACGTGCTCAAAGCTCAGGGTGTCGATCAGCTTCCTGTAGTGGTCCTTCTGAGGACCCTTACCTGGTCTCACACACACAGGGAATTGAAACAACACGTTTCTAGGGTTAACAGTATAGGACCGACAACCAAGGTTTTTCTCAGTTGGTTTAATCTAGCAACAACAGGTTAGTTGATAATGTCATTGTTTTGTGAGGATTCTCAATCGAATCACATTTATTCCTAAGGCCCCTTTTTACATCAGCATTTGACAAAAAAACGCTGCGTTTACACAGGCAGCTCAATTCTGATATTTTGCCCAATTATTGGACAAAAGACTTGATCTGATTGGTCAAAAGACTTGATCTGATTGGTCAAAAGAGATCTGATTGGTCAAAAGACCTAATCAGACGCAGCATGTCAAAGTGCTTTAGCCTAGTGGTTAGAGGGTAGAGGAGGCAGGTAGCCTAGTGGTTAGAGTGTAGAGGTGGAGGGTATACTGGAGACCATAAAGACCTGCAGTACACTGTCTACACTATAGTTACCTGGACCATAAAGACCTGCAGTACACTGTCAACACTATAGTTACCTGGACCATAAAGACCTGCAGTACACTGTCTACACTATAGTTACCTGGACCATAAAGACCTGCAGTACACTGTCTACACTATAGTTACCTGGACCATAAAGACCTGCAGTACACTGTCTACACTATAGTTACCTGGACCATAAAGACCTGCAGTACACTGTCTACACTATAGTTACCTGGACCATAAAGACATGCAGTACACTGTCTACACTATAGTTACCTGGACCATAAAGACCTACAGCAGTACACTGTCTACACTATAGTTACCTGGACCATAAAGACCTGCAGTACACTGTCAACACTATAGTTACCTGGACCATAAAGACCTGCAGTACACTGTCAACACTATAGTTACCTGGACCATAAAGACCTGCAGTACACTGTCTACACTATAGTTACCTGGACCATAAAGACCTGCAGTACACTGTCTACACTATAGTTACCTGGACCATAAAGACCTGCAGTACACTGTCTACACTATAGTTACCTGGACCATAAAGACCTGCAGTACACTGTCAACACTAGTTACCTGGACCACACAGACCTGCAGTACACTGTCAACACTAGTTACCTGGACCATAAAGACCTGCAGTAAACTGTCAACACTATAGTTACCTGGACCACACAGACCTGCAGTACACTGTCAACACTATAGTTACCTGGACCACACAGACCTGCAGTACACTGTCTACACTATAGTTACCTGGACCATAAAGACCTGCAGTACACTGTCAACACTATAGTGACCTGGACCATAAAGACCTGCAGTACACTGTCTACACTATAGGTACCTGTGATGACACAGACCTGCAGTACACTGTCTACACTATAGTTACCTGGACCATAAAGACCTGCAGTACACTGTCAACACTATAGTTACCTGGACCATAAAGACCTGCAGTACACTGTCAACACTATAGTTACCTGGACCATAAAGACCTGCAGTACACTGTCAACACTATAGTTACCTGTGATGACACAGACCTGCAGTACACTGTCTACACTATAGTTACCTGGACCATAAAGACCTGCAGTTCACTGTCTACACTATAGTTACCTGGACCATAAAGACCTGCAGTACACTGTCAACACTATAGTTACCTGGACCATAAAGACCTGCAGTACACTGTCAACACTATAGTTACCTGGACCATAAAGACCTGCAGTACACTGTCAACACTATAGTTACCTGGACCATAAAGACCTGCAGTATACTGTCAACACTATAGTTACCTGGACCATAAAGACCTGCAGTACACTGTCTACACTATAGTTACCTGGACCATAAAGACCTGCAGTACACTGTCAACACTATAGTTACCTGTGATGACACAGACCTGCAGCACACTGTCAACACTATAGTTACCTGGACCATAAAGACCTGCAGTACACCGTCAACACTATAGTTACCTGGACCATAAAGACCTGCAGTACACTGTCAACACTATAGTTACCTGGACCATAAAGACCTGCAGTACACTGTCAACACTATAGTTACCTGTGGTGACACAGACCTGCAGCATTACACTGTCAACACTATAGTTACCTGTGATGACACAGACCTGCAGCATTACACTGTCAACACTATAGTTACCTGGACCATAAAGACCTGCAGCATTACACTGTCAACACTATAGTTACCTGTGATGCCACAGACCTGCAGCATTACACTGTCAACACTATAGTTACCTGTGGTGACACAGACCTGCAGCATTACACTGTCAACACTATAGTTACCTGTGATGACACAGACCTGCAGCATTACACTGTCAACACTATAGTTACCTGGACCATAAAGACCTGCAGCATTACACTGTCAACACTATAGTTACCTGTGATGACACAGACCTGCAGCATTACACTGTCAACACTATAGTTACCTGGACCATAAAGACCTGCAGCATTACACTGTCAACACTATAGTTACCTGTGATGACACAGACCTGCAGCATTACACTGTCAACACTATAGTTACCTGTGATGACACAGACCTGCAGCATTACACTGTCAACACTATAGTTACCTGTGGTGACACAGACCTGCAGCATTACACTGTCAACACTATAGTTACCTGTGATGACACAGACCTGCAGCATTACACTGTCAACACTATAGTTACCTGGACCATAAAGACCTGCAGCATTACACTGTCAACACTATAGTTACCTGTGATGACACAGACCAGCGAGGGAAGAGAGGCTCCTGCTTTCACAAACCCCTCGTAGTCTGGTAGAGAAAACACACAAGGTTAATACAAGGGCTTGTATCCCAAACAGCACCCTACTCCCCATGTAGTGCACTACCTTTTTACCAGAGCCCCATGGGCCCTAAGAGGACACCACTGAGAGGTCTCTTTCCTTTCTCTCTTAGAATCACTGATTAGACGTGATTGATTCTAATGAAGAATGACTAGACAGGTGAATTAGAATCACTGATTAGACATGATTGATTCTAATGAAGAATGACTAGACAGGTGAATTAGAATCACTGATTAGACATTGATTGATTCTAATGAAGAATGACTAGACAGGTGAATTAGAATCACTGATTAGACATGATTGATTCTAATGAAGAATGACTAGACAGGTGAATTAGAATCACTGATTAGACGTGATTGATTCTAATGAAGAATGACTAGACAGGTGAATTCCAGTGCTCCACCACATGGCTTTCATCTGTCAAGTCTTTTCTAATCAGATGACTTCAAAGAAGGAAGCAAGGAAAGATGGATGGGAGGGAGGGAGGGAGATTGGGTGGAAGGGAGGGAGGGAGGATGGGTGAATGGGTGGATGGGAAAAAGGATGGATGGGTGGGAGGAAGGATGGGAAGAAGGATGGATGGATGGAAGGAAGGAAGGAAGGATGGAAGGAAGGAAGGATGGGAAGAAGGATGGATGGGAGGAAGGATGGATGGATGGGAAGAAGGATGGATGGATGGGAGGAAGGATGGATGGGAGGAAGGATGGATGGGTGGGAGGAAGACTGGATGAGAGGAAGGATGGATGGATGGATGGAAGGAAGGAAGGAAGGAAGGAAGGAAGGAAGGAAGGAAGGAAGGAAGGAAGGAAGGAAGGAAGGAAGGAAGGAAGGATGGGAAGAAGGATGGATGGGAGGAAGAATGGATGGATGGGAAGAAGGATGGATGGATGGATGGATGGGAGGAAGACTGGATGAGAGGAAGGATGGATGGATGGAAGGAAGGAAGGAAGGAAGGAAGGATGGATGGATGGATGGAAGGAAGGAAGGAAGGAAGGAAGGAAGGAAGGAAGGAAGGAAGGAAGGAAGGAAGGAAGGAAGGAAGAAGGATGGATGGGAGGAAGGATGGATGGGAAGAAGGATGGATGGATGGATGGGAGGATGGATGGATGGGAGGAAGGATGGATGGATGGGAGGAAGGATGGATGGATGGGAGGATAGATGGGAGGAAGGATGGATGGATGGGAGGAAGGATGGATGGATGGGAGGAAGGATGGATGGATGGATGGATGGATGGATGGATGGAAGGAAGGAAGGAAGGAAGGATGGATGGGACAAAGGATGGATGGGAGGAAGGATGGATGGATGGGAGGGAGGATGGATGGGAGGGAGGAAGGATGGATGGGAGGAAGGATGGATGGGAGGATGGATGGATGGGAGGATGGATGGATGGGAGGATGGATGGATGGGAGGATAGATGGGAGGAAGGATAGATGGATGGGAGGAAGGATGAATGGATGGGAGGAAGGATGGATGGATGGGAGGAAGGATGGATGGATGGAAGGAAGGATGGATGGATGGAAGGAAGGAAGGAAGGAAGGAAGGAAGGAAGGAAGGAAGGAAGGAAGGATGGATGGATGGATGGATGGATGGATGGATGGGAGGGAGGATGGATGGATGGGAGGAAGGATGGATGGATGGGAGGAAGGATGGATGGATGGAAGGAAGGAAGGAAGGAAGGAAGGAAGGAAGGAAGGAAGGAAGGAAGGAAGGAAGGATGGATGGGACAAAGGATGGATGGGAGGAAGGATGGATGGATGGGAGGGAGGGAGGATGGATGGGAGGGAGGATAGATGGGAGGGAGGAAGGATGGATGGGAGGAAGGATGGATGGGAGGAAGGATGGATGGGAGGGAGGATAGATGGATGGATGGGAGGAAGGATGGATGGGAGGAAGGATAGATGGGAGGAAGGATGGATGGGAGGAAGGATGGATGGATGGGAGGAAGGATGGATGGATGGGAGGAAGGATGGATGGGAGGGAGGATAGATGGATGGGAGGAAGGATGGATGGGAGGAAGGATGGATGGGAGGAAGGATGGATGGATGGATGGGAGGAAGGATGGATGGATGGGAGGGAGGATAGATGGGAGGAAGGAAGGATGGATGGGTGGATGGAGGGTTGGAAGACTGGATGAGAGGAAGGATGGATGGATGGATGGATGGATGGGAGGAAGGATGGATGGATGGGAGGAAGGATGGATGGGAGGATGGATGGATGGGAGGAAGGATGGATGGGAGGAAGGAAGGAAGGATGGATGGGAGGATGGAAGGAAGGATGGATGGGAGGGAGGGAGGGAGGGAGGATGGATGGGAGGGAGGAAGGATGGGAGGATGGATGGATGGATGGAGGAAGGGTGGATGGGAGGGAGGATGGATGGATGGATGGGAGGATGGATGGATGGATGGGAGGAAGGATGGATGGGAGGGAGGATAGATGGGAGGAAGGATGGATGGGTGGGAGGAAGGATGGCTGGATGGGAGGGAGGGAGGGAGGGATGGGAGGGAGGAAGGATGGATGGGAGGGAGGGTGGATGGGAGGAAGGATGGATGGGTGGGAGGAAGGATGGCTGGATGGGAGGAAGGGAGGGAGGGAGGGAGGATGGATGGGAGGGAGGAAGGATGGATGGGAGGGAGGGTGGATGGGAGGATGGATGGATGGATGGATGGGAGGATGGGAGGAAGGATGGATGGGAGGGAGGATAGATGGGAGGAAGGATGGATGGGAGGAAGGATAGATGGGAGGAAGGATGGATGGGTGGGAGGAAGGATGGCTGGATGGGAGGGAGGGAGGGAGGGAGGGAGGGAGGGAGGGAGGGAGGGAGGGAGGGAGGGAGGATGGATGGGAAGAAGGATGGATGGATGGGAAGAAGGATGGATGGATGGATGGATGGGAGGAAGGATGGATGGGAGGAAGGATGGATGGATGGGAGGAAGGATGGATGGGAGGATAGATGGGAGGAAGGATGGATGGATGGGAGGAAGGATGGATGGATGGGAGGAAGGATGGATGGATGGGAGGAAGGATGGATGAATGGAAGGAAGGAAGGAAGGAAGGATGGATGATGGATGGGACAAAGGATGGATGGGAGGAAGGATGGATGGATAGGAGGGAGGATGGATGGGAGGGAGGATAGATGGGAGGAAGGATGGATGGGAGGAAGGATGGATGGGAGGAAGGATGGATGGGAGGAAGGATGGATGGGAGGAAGGATAGATGGGAGGAAGGATAGATGGGAGGAAGGATGGATGGGAGGAAGGATGGATGGATGGGAGGAAGGATGGATGGATGGGAGGAAGGATGGATGGGAGGGAGGATAGATGGATGGGAGGAAGGATGGATGGGAGGAAGGATGGATGGATGGATGGGAGGAAGGATGGATGGGAGGGAGGATAGATGGGAGGAAGGAAGGATGGATGGGTGGATGGAGGGTTGGAAGACTGGATGAGAGGAAGGATGGATGGATGGATGGATGGGAGGAAGGATGGATGGGAGGAAGGATGGATGGGAGGATGGATGGATGGGAGGAAGGATGGATGGGAGGAAGGATGGATGGGAGGAAGGAAGGAAGGATGGATGGGAGGATGGAAGGATGGATGGGAGGAGGGAGGGAGGAGGATGGATGGGAGGGAGGAAGGATGGGAGGATGGATGGATGGATGGAGGAAGGGTGGATGGGAGGGAGGATGGATGGGTGGGAGGAAGGATGGCTGGATGGGAGGGAGGAGGGAGGGAGGGATGGGAGGGAGGAAGGATGGATGGGAGGGAGGGTGGATGGGAGGAAGGATGATTGGGTGGGAGGAAGGATGGCTGGATGGGAGGGAGGGAGGGAGGGAGGGAGGGAGGGAGGGAGGATGGATGGGAGGGAGGAAGGATGGATGGGAGGGAGGGTGGATGGGAGGATGGATGGATGGATGGATGGGAGGATGGGAGGAAGGATGGATGGGAGGGAGGATAGATGGGAGGAAGGATGGATGGGAGGAAGGATGGATGGGAGGAAGGATGGATGGGTGGGAGGAAGGATGGCTGGATGGGAGGGAGGGAGGGAGGGAGGGAGGATGGGGAAGGATGGAGGATGGGAAGAAGGATGGATGGATGGATGGATGGGAGGAAGGATGGATGGGAGGAAGGATGGATGGATGGGAGGAAGGATGGATGGGAGGAAGGATGGATGGGAGGAAGGATGGATGGATGGGAGGAAGGATGGATGGATGGGAGGAAGGGTGGATGGGAGGATGGATGGATGGATGGATGGGAGGATGGGAGGAAGGATGGATGGGAGGAGGGAGGATAGATGGGAGGAAGGATGGATGGGAGGAAGGATGGATGGGTGGGAGGAAGGATGGCTGGATGGGAGGAAGGATGGCTGGATGGGAGGAAGGGAGGGAGGGAGGGAGGGAGGATGGATGGGAAGAAGGATGGATGGATGGGAAGAAGGATGGATGGATGGATGGGAGGAAGGATGGATGGGAGGAAGGATGGATGGATGGGAGGAAGGATGGATGGGAGGATAGATGGGAGGAAGGATGGATGGATGGGAGGAAGGATGGATGGATGGGAGGAAGGATGGATGGATGGAAGGAAGGAAGGAAGGATGGATGGGACAAAGGATGGATGGGAGGAAGGATGGATGGATGGGAGGAAGGATGGATGGGAGGGAGGATAGATGGGAGGAAGGATGGATGGGAGGGAGGAAGGATGGATGGGAAGAAGGATGGATGGATGGGAAGAAGGATGGATGGATGGATGGATGGGAGGAAGGATGGATGGGAGGAAGGATGGATGGATGGGAGGAAGGATGGATGGGAGGATAGATGGGAGGAAGGATGGATGGATGGGAGGAAGGATGGATGGATGGGAGGAAGGAAGGAAGGAAGGAAGGAAGGAAGGAAGGAAGGAAGGAAGGAAGGAAGGAAGGATGGATGGGACAAAGGATGGATGGGAGGAAGGATGGATGGATGGGAGGAAGGATGGATGGGAGGGAGGATAGATGGGAGGAAGGATAGATGGGAGGGAGGAAGGATGGATGGGAGGAAGGAAGGATGGATGGGAGGAAGGATTGGATGGGAGGATGGATGGATGGGAGGATAGATGGGAGGAAGGATAGATGGATGGGAGGAAGGATGAATGGATGGGAGGAAGGATGGATGGATGGGAGGAAGGATGGATGGATGGGAGGAAGGAAGGAAGGAAGGAAGGAAGGAAGGATGGATGGATGGATGGATGGGACAAAGGATGGATGGGAGGAAGGATGGATGGATGGGAGGGAGGATGGATGGATGGGAGGAAGGATGGATGGATGGGAGGAAGGATGGATGGATGGAAGGAAGGAAGGAAGGAAGGAAGGATGGATGGATGGATGGATGGATGGGACAAAGGATGGATGGGAGGAAGGATGGATGGATGGGAGGGAGGATGGATGGGAGGGAGGATAGATGGGAGGGAGGAAGGATGGATGGGAGGAAGGATGGATGGGAGGAAGGATGGATGGGAGGGAGGATAGATGGATGGATGGGAGGGATGGGGAGGAAGGATAGATGGGAGGAAGGATAGATGGGAGGAAGGATGGATGGGAGGAAGGATGGATGGATGGGAGGAAGGATGGATGGATGGGAGGAAGGATGGATGGGAGGGAGGATAGATGGATGGGAGGAAGGATGGATGGGAGGAAGGATGGATGGGAGGAAGGATGGATGGATGGATGGATGGGAGGAAGGATGGATGGGAGGGAGGAAGGATGGATGGGTGGATGGAGGGTTGGAAGACTGGATGAGAGGAAGGATGGATGGATGGATGGGAGGAAGGATGGATGGATGGGAGGAAGGATGGATGGGAGGATGGATGGATGGGAGGAAGGATGGATGGGAGGAAGGATGGATGGGAGGAAGGAAGGAAGGATGGATGGGAGGATGGAAGGAAGGATGGATGGGAGGGAGGGAGGGAGGGAGGATGGATGGAAGGGAGGAAGGATGGGAGGATGGATGGATGGATGGAGGAAGGGTGGATGGGAGGGAGGATGGATGGATGGATGGGAGGATGGATGGATGGATGGGAGGAAGGATAGATGGGAGGAAGGATGGATGGGAGGAAGGATGGATGGGTGGGAGGAAGGATGGCTGGATGGGAGGGAGGGAGGGAGGGAGGGATGGGAGGGAGGAAGGATGGATGGGAGGGAGGGTGGATGGGAGGAAGGATGGATGGGTGGGAGCAAGGATGGCTGGATGGGAGGGAGGGAGGGAGGGAGGGAGGGAGGGAGGGAGGGAGGGAGGGAGGGAGGGAGGGAGGGAGGGAGGGAGGATGGATGGATGGGAGGGAGGGAGGATGGATGGGAGGGAGGGTGGATGGGAGGATGGATGGATGGATGGATGGGAGGATGGGAGGAAGGATGGATGGGAGGGAGGATAGATGGGAGGAAGGATGGATGGGAGGAAGGATGGATGGGTGGGAGGAAGGATGGCTGGATGGGAGGAAGGGAGGGAGGGAGGGAGGGAGGGAGGGAGGGAGGATGGATGGGAAGAAGGATGGATGGGAGGGAGGATGGATAGATGGGAGGGAGGGAGGGAGGATGGATGGGAGGGAGGATGGATACATGGGAGGGAGGGAGGATGGATGGGAGGATGGATGGATGGGAGGATAGATGGGAGGGAGGGAGGATGGATGGGAGGGAGGATGCTCTTTAAAATGGGGCCCAACTGCAGATGGTAATGATTACCTTCCAGAGCCTTCAGCAGAATGGAGAAGTCCTCATCCTCTGTTGAACACAGACAGCGGAAACAGTGAGACACCCTAACAAGTGTTTACACCTGACAGCTGTGTGTACTTACGTTGTACACGTGTCAACTAAACACATTAAATACAATCCTGGCTCTAACACAGGAAACCTCTAGTCTGATCCCCATCCTGACCTGACTCCTAACAGAATGTAATCCCCATTCTGACCTGACTCCTAACAGAATGTAATCCCCATCCTGACCTGACTCCTAACAGAATATAATCTGGCTCTAGTCTGATCCCCATCCTGACCTGACTCCTAACAGAATGTAATCCCCATTCTGACCTGACTCCTAACAGAATGTAATCTGGCTCTAGTCTGATCCCCATCCTGACCTGACTCCTAACAGAATGTAATCTGGCTCTAGTCTGATCCCCATCCTGACCTGACTCCTAACAGAATGTAATCCCCATCCTGACCTGACTCCTAACAGAATGTAATCTGGCTCTAGTCTGATCCCCATTCTGACCTGACTCCTAACAGAATGTAAACTCGCGCGATCAGGATGTTTGGACGAGGCTAGAACTGCTCTCGAGGTAAGAAAAACAATTTAGATTGGGCTAAAAATCCAGAAAAACGTCCCATTTAAACTGAATAAAATGCAGAGTCTCCTGCTGCTTACGAAATGGCACCCTATTCCCTAATGTAGTGCACAACTTTTGACCAGAGCCCTATGGAGAATAGGGTGCCATTTGGGACTCAAACTGTGCCTATGGGGTACTGACCGGTCCAGCTGGTGCTGCTGATCAGTAGGGCAGGTCGACCTGAGGTCAAAGTCACAGAAAGGTCACTGGGGTCACGACATGTAAACGCTGTTCTCTCTGTCTCATCACCAGGTCGCTCACCACTGTAACAGACACAGGGGTTATAACATGCCTATGATCGTGTAATATATATTTTTACGATAGTTCTTTATCTCTCCAATATAAACAGAAACACAGTGATTATAAACATGTGTTATGTCATGTCTGTTAAATGTATTTGATAGAGTAATGACATTATAATAACTGTTCCTTATACTGTTAAAAGGCAAAGAAAGCAGCCCAAGACCGGCAACGTTGGATAACTGTTGTACAGACCCTGTGTTCCTCCAGAGCCAAGAGGATAACTATAGTACAGGCCCTGTGTTCCTCCAGAACCAAGAGGATAACTGTAGTACAGGCCCTGTGTTCCTCCAGAACCAAGAGGATAACTGTAGTACAGGCCCTGTGTTCCTCCAGAACCAAGAGGATAACTATAGTACAGGCCCTGTGTTCCTCCAGAACCAAGAGGATAACTATAGTACAGGCCCTGTGTTCCTCCAGAACCAAGAGGATAACTATAGTACAGGCCCTGTGTTCCTCCAGAACCAAGAGGATAACTATAGTACAGGCCCTGTGTTCCTCCAGAACCAAGAGGATAACTATAGTACAGGCCCTGTGTTCCTCCAGAACCAAGAGGATAACTATAGTACAGGCCCTGTGTTCCTCCAGAACCAAGAGGATAACTATAGTACAGGCCCTGTGTTCCTCCAGAACCAAGAGGATAACTATAGTACAGGCCCTGTGTTCCTCCAGAACCAAGAGGATAACTATAGTACAGGCCCTGTGTTCCTCCAGAACCAAGAGGATAACTATAGTACAGGCCCTGTGTTCCTCCAGAACCAAGAGGATAACTATAGTACAGGCCCTGTGTTCCTCCAGGAACCAAGAGGATAACTGTAGTACAGGCCCTGTGTTCCTCCAGAACCAAGAGGATAACTATAGTACAGGCCCTGTGTTCCTCCAGGAACCAAGAGGATAACTGTAGTACAGGCCCTGTGTTCCTCCAGAACCAAGAGGATAACTGTAGTACAGGCCCTGTGTTCCTCCAGAACCAAGAGGATAACTGTCGTGAGGGATAGTCTTGGCCAGCCTCATCAACAGACTATACTGGACTCACCAGACCCGGAACTGAGGAATAGTCTTGGCCAGCCTCATGAACAGCTGGTGTTTTAGGTCTACTGAAGTCTCCTTGAAGATAGCAGGTGGCTTGTCATACAATGTGGTCGCCCTATAGGAAGAGAATAAGACAGGTGGCTTGTCATACAATGTGGTCGCCCAATAGGAGGAGGATAAGACAGGTGGCTTGTCATGTGGTCGCCCTATAGGAGGAGGATAAGACAGGTGGCTTGTCATGTGGTCGCCCTATAGGAGGAGGATAAGACAGGTGGCTTGTCATGTGGTCGCCCTATAGGAGGAGAATAAGACAGGTGGCTTGTCATACAATGTGGTCGCCCAATAGGAGGAGGATAAGACAGGTGGCTTGTCATACAATGTGGTCGCCCTATAGGAGGAGGATAAGACAGGTGGCTTGTCATACAATGTGGTCGCCCAATAGGGATTAGGGGTTAGTCATGACCAAGGGTTTAGTCAAGGCCAAGGGGTTAGTCATGATGGCCAAGGGGTTAGTCATGATGACCAAGGGATTAGTCATGATGACCAAGGGATTAGTCATGATGACCAAGGGATTAGTCATGATGACCAAGGGATTAGTCATGATGACCAAGGGATTAGTCATGACCAAGGGATTAGTCATGATGACCAAGGGGTTAGTCATGACCAAGGGATTAGTCATGACCAAGGGGTTAGTCATGGCCAAGGGATTAGTCATGATGGCCAAGGGATTAGTCACGATGACCAAGGGATTAGTCATGATGACCAAGGGATTAGTCATGACCAAGGGATTAGTCATGACCAAGGGGTTAGTCATGACCAAGGGTTTAGTTAAGGCCAAGGGGTTAGTCATGACCAAGGGGTAAATCAAGGCCAAGGGGTAAATCAAGGCCAAGGGGTTAGTCAAGGCCAAGGGGTAAATCAAGGCCAAGGGGTTAGTCATGGCCAAGGGGTAAATCAAGGCCAAGGGGTTAGTCAAGGCCAAGGGGTAAATCAAGGCCAAGGGTTTAGTTAAGGCCAAGTCCGTCTGTCTGTACGTCTGTCTGTCTCTCCGTCCGTCTATCTGTGTCTGTCTGTACGTCTGTCTGTCTCTCCGTCCGTCTATCTGTGTCTGTCTGTATGTCCGTCCGTCGTCTGTACGTCTATCTGTGTCTGTCTGTACGTCTGTCTGTCTCTCCGTCCGTCTATCTGTGTCTGTCTGTACGTCTGTCTGTCTCTGTCTGTCTCTCCGTCCGTCTATCTGTGTCTGTCTGTCTCTCCGTCCGTCTATCTGTGTCTGTCTGTATGTCCGTCCGTCGTCTGTATGTCCGTCCGTCGTCTGTATGTCTGTCTGTATGTCCGTCCGTCGTCTGTATGTCCGTCCGTCGTCTGTATGTCTGTCTGTATGTATGTCCGTCCGTCGTCTGTACGTCTATCTATCTACGGATGGATTGATTGACAGACGGATGTTGAAAGTAAAACAATCCTTACCTGATGTTCCAGTTGTTCTGGAGGTCTTCCTTCATAGCGTTGGTGACACAAAGGTTATGGCTGGAGAGTCGCCCAAACAACTGCTCATACCTGCCAGAGACAGGAACATGGGTCCTATTCATTAATGCACACCGTAGCTAAACAGTCTGCAACAATTTATTGGGACAAATTCCGGTAGGTCCCTCCCTGATCTGCCCGTTTAGTTCCCACTGAAGAAGACCATGTTCATGCAAGGCTGTAGATACATTCAGAAAGTATTCAGACCCCTTGACTTTTTCCACATTTGTTACAGAGATGGTTGTCCTTCTGGAAGGGTGTCCCATTTCCACAGAGGAACTCTAGACTCTGTCAGAGTGACCATCGGGTTCTTGGTCACCTCGATGACCAGGGCCCATCTCCACAGAGGAACTCTAGAGCTCTGTCAGAGTGACCATCGGGTTCTTGGTCACCTCGATGACCAGGGCCCGTCTCCACAGAGGAACTCTAGAGCTCTGTCAGAGTGACCATCGGGTTCTTGGTCACCTCAATGACCAGGGCCCGTCTCCACAGAGGAACTCTAGAGCTCTGTCAGAGTGACCATCGGGTTCTTGGTCACCTCGATGACCAGGGCCCGTCTCCACAGAGGAACTCTAGAGCTCTGTCAGAGTGACCATCGGGTTCTTGGTCACCTCGATGACCAGGGCCCGTCTCCACAGAGGAACTCTAGAGCTCTGTCAGAGTGACCATCGGGTTCTTGGTCACCTCGATGACCAGGGCCCGTCTCCACAGAGGTCAGCTCTCAGAGTGACCATCGGGTTCTTGGTCACCTGTGACCAGGGCCTGTCTCCACAGAGGAACTCTAGAGCTCTGTCAGAGTGACCATCGGGTTCTTGGTCACCTCGATGACCAGGGCCCGTCTCCACAGAGGAACTCTAGAGCTCTGTCAGAGTGACCATCGGGTTCTTGGTCACCTCGATGACCAGGGCCCGTCTCCACAGAGGAACTCTAGAGCTCTGTCAGAGTGACCATCGGGTTCTTGGTCACCTCGATGACCAGGGCCCTTCTCCCCTGATTGCTCAGTTTGGCCGGGTGTCCAGCTCTAGGAAGAGTTTTGGTTGTTCCAAACATCTTCCACTAAGAATGATGGAGGCCACTGTGGTCTCGGGAACCTTCAATGCTGCAGACATGGTTCCCTTCCCCAGATCTGTGCCTCGACACAATCCTGTCTCAGAGCTCTACGGACATGCTCTGACATGCACTGTCAACTGTAGGACTTTGTATAGACAGGTGTGTGCCTTTCCAAATCATGTCCAATCAATTGAATTTACCACAGGTGGACTCCAATCAAGTTGTAGAAACATCTCAAAGATGATCAATGGAAACAGGATGCACCTGATCTAAAATTCAAGTCTCATAGCAAAGGGTCTGAATACTTGTGTAAATACATTTCGTTTATTTGTACATTTGCAACATTTTCCCCAAAAATATGTTTGCTTTGTCATTTTGGGGTATTGTGATGTCATTATGGGGTATTGTGATGTCATTATGGGGTATTGGATGTCATTATGGGGTATTGGATGTCATTATGGGGTATTGGATGTCATTATGGGGTATTGTGATGTCATTATGGGGTATTGTGATGCCATTATGGGGTATTGTGATGCCATTATGGGGTATTGTGATGCCATTATGGGGTATTGTGATGCCATTATGGGGTATTGTGATGTCATTATGGGGTATTGTGTGTAGATTGAAGAGGATTTTTGTTTATTTAATCCATTTTAGAATAAGGCTGTAATGTAACAAAATGTGGAGAAGGGGAAGGGGTCTGAATACTTTCCAAATGCTCTGTATTGAATAGGGAACTATTTGGGACTCAGCCATGGTGATGTTACTGACCACTGTGCCAGCCTGACGATGGGGTGGTCAGGGCCGTGTGAGAGGGCCATGATGGTGTAGCCGTAGTTGTGCCAGTCAATGATGAACCTGGATCCTCTCAGACCACACACCAGCCACGTCACCACTATACTGGGCAGTCCTGGAGGATTCTGGGAGAGGAAGAGGTCAATAACACACCAGCCACGTCACCACTATACTGGGCAGTCCTGGAGGATTCTGGGAGAGGAAGAGGTCAATAACACACCAGCCACGTCACCACTATACTGGGCAGTCCTGGAGGATTCTGGGAGAGGAAGAGGTCAATAACACACCAGCCATGTCACCACTATACTGGGCAGTCCTGGAGGATTCTGGGAGAGGAAGAGGTCAATAACACACCAGCCACGTCACCACTATACTGGGCAGTCCTGGAGGATTCTGGGGGAGGAAGAGGTCAATAACACACCAGCCACGTCACCACTATACTGGGCAGTCCTGGAGGATTCTGGGGAGGAAGAGGTCAATAACACACCAGCCACGTCACCACTATACTGGGCAGTCCTGGAGGATTCTGGGGGAGGAAGAGGTCAATAACACACCAGCCACGTCACCACTATACTGGGCAGTCCTGGAGGATTCTGGGGGAGGAAGAGGTCAATAACACACCAGCCACGTCACCACTATACTGGGCAGTCCTGGAGGATTCTGGGAGAGGAAGAGGTCAATAACACACCAGCCACGTCACCACTATACTGGGCAGTCCTGGAGGATTCTGGGAGAGGAAGAGGTCAATAACACACCAGCCATGTCACCACTATACTGGGCAGTCCTGGAGGATTCTGGGAGAGGAAGAGGTCAATAACACACCAGCCATGTCACCACTATACTGGGCAGTCCTGGAGGATTCTGGGAGAGGAAGAGGTCAATAACACACCAGCCACGTCGTCACTATACTGGGCAGTCCTGGAGGATTCTGGGGGAAGAAGAGGTCAATAACACACCAGCCATGTCACCACTATACTAGGCAGTCCTGGAGGTTTCTGGGGGAGGAAGAGGTCAATAACACACCAGCCACGTCACCACTATACTGGGTAGTCCTGGAGGATTCTGGGGGAGGAAGAGGTCAATAACACACCAGCCACGTCACCACTATACTGGGCAGTCCTGGAGGATTCTGGGGGAGGAAGAGGTCAATAACACACCAGCCATGTCACCACTATACTGGGCAGTCCTGGAGGATTCTGGGGGAGGAGGCAAGTACAACTGAACAGAATAGAATAAGAATAGAAGTAGAATAGAATTTAAATAAGTAGGATAGAACACAATAGAATGAATAAAATAAGAATATAATTTAAAGAAGTAGAATAGAACACAATAGAACAGAATAGAATGAATAGAATAAGAATAAAAGTAGAATATAATGTAAAGAAGTAGAATAGAACACAATAGAACAGAATAGAATGAATAGAATAAAAGTATAATAGAATTTAAAGAAGTAGAATAGAACACAATAGAACAGAATATAATGAATAGAATAAGAATAGAAGTAGAATAGAATTTAAAGAAGTAGAACACAATATAACAGAATAGAATGAATAGAATGGCAGGTCAGGTCCTTAATAAACACTATTAAAACCAACATTAAATTCACCCTTTACTAAAGCAAAACACATTAACAGCATCCTAACTGTTGTTTTGGGGGAAATCACAGCAGTATCTGTAGATGTCTCAGGACACAAACAGCATCCTAACTGTTGTTTTGGGGGGAAATCACAGCAGTATCTGTAGATGTCTCAGGACACAAACAGCATCCTAACTGTTGTTTTGGGGGGAAATCACAGCAGTATCTGTAGATGTCTCAGGACACAAACAGCATCCTAACTGTTGTTTTGGGGGGAAATCACAGCAGTATCTGTAGATGTCTCAGGACACAAACAGCATCCTAACTGTTGTTTTGGGGGGAAATCACAGCAGTATCTGTAGATGTCTCAGGACACAAACAGCATCCTAACAGTTGTTTTGGGGGGAATCACAGCAGTATCTGTAGATGTCTCAGGACATATGACATGATAGGTTACAGAACAGAATAAATGAAAGTTCACAGGTTTTTCTGCAAGTTCGTACAGTCAATAAGTAGGATTGTTTACATTATGTTTATTGTATTGTAGTAGAAACACCTGCATGAGAATATAGGGGACACACACAGCAGCGTGTATTGTAGAACTATACCTGCATGAGAATATAGGACACACACACACACACACACACACACACACACACACACACACACACACACACAGCAGAGTGTATTGTAGAACTATACCTGCATGAGAATATAGGACACACACACACACACACACACACACACACACACACACACACACACACAGCAGAGTGTATTGTAGAACTATACCTGCATGAGAATATAGAACACACACACACACACAGCAGAGTGTATTGTAGAACTATACCTGCATGAGAATATAGAACACACACACACACAGCAGCGTGTATTGTAGAACTATACCTGTATGAGAATATAGGACACACACAGCAGTGTGTATTGTAGAACTATACCTGCATGAGAATATAGGACACACACACACACACACACACACACACACACACACACACACACACACACACACAGCAGCGTGTATTGTAGAACTATACCTGCATGAGAATATAGGACACACACACACACACACACACACACACACACACACACACACACACACACACACACAGCAGCGTGTATTGTAGAACTATACCTGCATGAGAATATAGAACACACACACACACAGCAGCGTGTATTGTAGAACTATACCTGCATGAGAATATAGGACACACACACACACACACACACACACACACACACACACACACACACACACACACACACAGCAGCGTGTATTGTAGAACTATACCTGCATGAGAATATAGAACACACACACACACAGCAGCGTGTATTGTAGAACTATACCTGTATGAGAATATAGGACACACACAGCAGTGTGTATTGTAGAACTATACCTGCATGAGAATATAGGACACACACACACACACACACACACACACACACACACACAGCAGCGTGTATTGTAGAACTATACCTGCATGAGAATATAGAACACACACACACACAGCAGCGTGTATTGTAGAACTATACCTGCATGAGAATATAGGACACACACAGCAGTGTGTATTGTAGAACTATACCTGCATGAGAATATAGGACACACACACACACACAGCAGCGTGTATTGTAGAACTATACCTGCATGAGAATATAGAACACACACACACAGCAGAGTGTATTTTAGAACTATACCTGCATGAGAATATAGGACACACACACACACACAGCAGAGTGTATTGTAGAACTATACCTGCATGAGAATATAGAACACACACACACACAGCAGAGTGTATTGTAGAACTATACCTGCATGAGAATATAGAACACACACACACACAGCAGAGTGTATTGTAGAACTATACCTGTATGAGAATATAGGACACACACAGCAGTGTGTATTGTAGAACTATACCTGCATGAGAATATAGAACACACACACACACAGCAGAGTGTATTTTAGAACTATACCTGCATGAGAATATAGAACACACACACACACAGCAGAGTGTATTGTAGAACTATACCTGCATGAGAATATAGGACACACACACACACAGCAGCATGTATTGTAGAACTATACCTGCATGAGAATATAGGACACACACACACACACAGCAGAGTGTATTGTAGAACTATACCTGCATGAGAATATAGAACACACACACACACAGCAGAGTGTATTGTAGAACTATACCTGCATGAGAATATAGGACACACACACACACAGCAGCATGTATTGTAGAACTATACCTGCATGAGAATATAGAACACACACACACACAGCAGCGTGTATTGTAGAACTATACCTGCATGAGAATATAGGACACACACACACACAGCAGTGTGTATTGTAGAACTATACCTGCATGAGAATATAGGACACACACACACACAGCAGCGTGTATTGTAGAACTATACCTGCATGAGAATATAGGACACACACACACACAGCAGTGTGTATTGTAGAACTATACCTGCATGAGAATATAGAACACACACACACACAGCAGCGTGTATTGTAGAACTATACCTGCATGAGAATATAGGACACACACACACACAGCAGCGTGTATTGTAGAACTATACCTGCATGAGAATATAGGACACACACACACACAGCAGTGTGTATTGTAGAACTATACCTGCATGAGAATATAGGACACACACACACACAGCAGCGTGTATTGTAGAACTATACCTGCATGAGAATATAGAACACACACACACACAGCAGAGTGTATTGTAGAACTATACCTGCATGAGAATATAGAACACACACACACACAGCAGAGTGTATTGTAGAACTATACCTGCATGAGAATATAGGACACACACACACACACAGCAGCATGTATTGTAGAACTATACCTGCATGAGAATATGGGACTGGACATCAGTCTTCAATAACACCAGGAGAAGCTGCAGGGACTGGAGAAACACCTTGGTAACATAGCTCACCATCCTAGGACCCACTGGAAACAGACAGACAGATGGATTTTTGTCTCAGTGCTCTCTGGTAGTGGCTCTCAGAACCAGGCTATATTATGGCATAGATTCAAGACCTAACTACTGTTATACAACCAGTGATTAGTAATGGAATACATATGGTATACGTAACCAGTAATATAGTATACATATACAGTAATATGGTATACATATACAGTAATATAGTATACGTATACAGTAATATAGTATACATATACAGTAATATAGTATACATATATGGTATCAATAAATATATGGTAATATGGTATAAATATACAGTAATATAGTATAAGTATACAGTAATATAGTATACATATGGTATCAATAAATATATGGTAATATGGTATAAATATGCAGTAATATAGTATACGTATACAGTAATATAGTATACATATGGTATCAATAAATATACGGTAATATGGCATAAATATACGGTCATGGTATTTGCTGTAAACTCCTTTCCAGATCAGTTCCAGTACCTTGGAGTCCTTTAAGTTCTGTGATTGGGATGATTGTGATCATCTCATCTCCAATCACATCCTGATGAGGCTTGGTACCTGACAATAACCACAACATGTTGTCACAGTAGAGAAGAATAGTCAGAAGGGCTCGAGTTGGCAAGAGCACAAACACATCTGGGACCCGGCCAGCAGGGAGACCACAAATGAAATTATAGCTCCATGCTTATTTGTACACATAACACAATCAATCTATTCATTTACCAGGGAATCCAACAAACGTTACGCTGTAGCCGTGTTTGCTGAGTGAAAGGGCATGGTACTGCATGCGAGGGCTGCGTCCGATATCCCCCAGAACCAGCACACATACACGCCGCTCCGTCAACGCGTCTCTTCTCCGTAACTTCCGCAATAACTGGGACACCAACACGGCAGTAACAGTAACGGAGACCAGTGTCCATAGTGCATTTAAAGTGGTCAGGTAAAACCCTGCCATTAATGCGAAACCTATCAGTGAAATTGTCGCTAGAGTCATAGATGCACCGGCATCCGCCATGTTTGTTGTGACTGATGACGTGTCTCAGTGTGACGTGACGGGGGAGGAGGGGTTCAACTGGGATTTAAAGGTACCGTGCACCTACCGTGTAATCATTAGACCAAACATTTGTTCAACTAAAACGACAGTCTCTAATGCACAAAATCAGGTATCCCCTCCCCTCTCCGTTTACGTTCCGTTTGCTTCAATTTAAGAAATGTTTTCCCATATAATTGTATTTTACATTTCGGGACTCGTGCCGCGTTCAAAACAACTGTGAATCTCCGACTTCCGACTTCAGTGCGTTCCTGACAACTTGGAACTCGTAAAAAAACGAGCTCTGACTGGTAAAATTATATAGTTAAATGCCAAGAGGAACCATGTGTACATATTGAAGTTTCCCAAGAGGGTTGTACATGGAACCCAAAATGGGGACAGTCGAAGAACCTGTTTGAATACCTTTTTTCTAAAAGTGTAGCCGAACAGTGATGATTAATTACTGTAACTACAGAGATTCTATTAAACTACAGGTACTATAGAGATTCTATTAAACTACAGGTACTATGTAACTATATGACTGTAACTATAGAGACTCTATTAAACTACAGGTACTATAGAGATTCTATTAAACTACAGGTACTATAGAGATTCTATTAAACTACAGGTACTATGTAACTATATGACTGTAACTATAGAGACTCTATTAAACTACAGGTACTATAGAGATTCTATTAAACTACAGGTACTATAGAGATTCTATTAAACTACAGGTACTATGTAACTATATGACTGTAACTATAGAGACTCTATTAAACTACAGGTACTATAGAGATTCTATTAAACTACAGGTACTATAGAGACTCTATTAAACTACAGGTACTATAGAGATTATATTAAACTACAGGTACTATAGAGATTATATTAAACTACAGGTACTATAGAGATTATATTAAACTACAGGTACTATGTAACTATATGACTGTAACCATAGAGACTCTATTAAACTACAGGTACTATAGAGATTCTATTAAACTACAGGTACTATGTAACTATATGACTGTAACCATAGAGACTCTATTAAACTACAGGTACTATAGAGATTCTATTAAACTACAGGTACTATAGAGATTATATTAAACTACAGGTACTATAGAGATTATATTAAACTACAGGTACTATAGAGATTATATTAAACTACAGGTACTATAGAGATTCTATTAAACTACAGGTACTATGTAACTATATGACTGTAACCATAGAGACTCTATTAAACTACAGGTACTATAGAGATTCTATTAAACTACAGGTACTATAGAGATTCTATTAAACTACAGGTACTATGTAACTATATGACTGTAACTATAGAGACTCTATTAAACTACAGGTACTATAGAGATTATATTAAACTACAGGTACTATGTAACTATATGACTGTAACTATAGAGACTCTATTAAACTACAGGTACTATAGAGATTCTATTAAACTACAGGTACTATGTAACTATATGACTGTAACTACAGAGACTCTATTAAACTACAGGTACTATAGAGACTCTATTAAACTACAGGTACTATAGAGATTATATTAAACTACAGGTACTATAGAGATTCTATTAAACTACAGGTACTATAGAGATTCTATTAAACTACAGGTACTACAGAGATTCTATTAAACTACAGGTACTATAGAGATTATATTAAACTACAGGTACTATGTAACTATATGACTGTAACTACAGAGACTCTATTAAACTACAGGTACTATAGAGACTCTATTAAACTACAGGTACTATAGAGATTATATTAAACTACAGGTACTATGTAACTATATGACTGTAACTATAGAGATTCTATTAAACTACAGGTACTATAGAGATTCTATTAAACTACAGGTACTATGTAACTATATGACTGTAACTACAGAGACTATATTAAACTACAGGTACTATAGAGACTCTATTAAACTACAGGTACTATAGAGACTCTATTAAACTATAGGTACTATGTAACTATATGACTGTAACTACATGTAGCCATAAACCACAGACATGATCTATTCATTTCCCTTATCTGGTTTTCGGTGTAGGCAAGGCTATACATTGGACAAAATAACTTTATTGGTTTACACTATGAATGCCTGCACCCCTCATCTCTGTCATCAAATGTATGACATTTATATAATTAAACACGCCTGATGAGTGTCTACCAAAAGACACCCTCTCACTCTCCACCCCCCTCTTACACTTTCTGTACCCCTCAATAATAACTTTATATTTTCCAATTCCACACAGGCAGATCAGAATGTGCTCTGGCTACTCCAGGAAGTTAAAAAGCATTGAATCAAATTCCTTGAAGAAACCATTTCGATATGGACGAAATGCAACTAGCACACATTGCATTAACCTAATTTAATAAAACTGAATTCCCAGCTTCTCAATCGATCGAGCCACGTGACAGCTCGTTTTCGCCAAACAAGCACATCACCCTTGCAAATCACTGTTGCAAATCAGGTATATGCGCTGCGTCAACCGTTTGGGGTTTAGCCTAGGGCGGCTATTGCTAGACTTTTAGTAGCCTATATCAGAACATGGCTAGGTTTGTAGTAGAGGTGTTTTTTGTCCTTGTTTTCTCCGCCACCAATGCGGCGCAGGAGGAGGTCATTGATGTGATTCTAGCCAGCCTCGCCAAAAGCGCATCGTTCCTGGAGCAAGAGCACCGTAACATCAACCTAGACGGAGTGGTCGGGTACATCATCCTGCAGGGTGAGTAGTATACTAGCGTCATTATTATCACTGCCGTTAGTATCATTCTATATGGAGTGGGGGGGGAAATAACAGAAAGGTCTGCACACTGTAGCATACACTGTATCTGATACAGTGTATCATATATCCTCCTAATTACCACCTTTAATGAGGACGTTTCGATCCACAAGGATCTTCGTCAGGTCCAACGGAATACAAGTGCGCACATAGACTACCCAAATATGCGAGTAAATATACTGTATGTCGAGGAAACGTGGATTCTTTTGATACATGTCTGGACATTAAATTGTAGTCTATTTATGTGGTTGTTTTGTTAGACTATTACTGGCTCAGCAAGTCAGCATGCACCAAATGCTTCCCGTTCCCGCTATTGCGGTGTCCCGCATAACACCGTACAGTTCTTCAGGCTGTCTGATTGGCCGTGGCATCAGTGTCATGTTGATTTGAAAGAAAACAGCAGAATATGTGATTATTTTTGTCGATATGACATACAAACCTTCATGGTTGATCAGTTTGTTATTGTGTTCTTGTGGGTGTGTCAACATTGTAGATAGGAGAGCCAAAGATGACTTCAGTCACTAAATAATTACAGATGTCTTTTGAAAACATCTCTTTCCATGTCCTTGTTCTCCGGGCCCCAGCGGAGTTGAAGGAAGCAGTGAGAACGTGGCCCCACACTGACCCTCTGAGCTGGTCTCAGCGCACCGCTACGGTAACCCTGGTCAGGAGGCTGGACCAGAGCCTGGCTAAGGCTGTCACCGAGCTGGAGAAGACTGACCCCAAATACTACAGAGGTATATACTACTACACCTCAGTCTCTCTGTCTCTCTCTCTCTATCACCCCCCCCCTCTCTCTCTCTCATCCCTCTCGTCTCTCATCACTCTCATCTCTCTCTCTCTCTCTCTCTCATCACTTTCATCTCGCTCTCTCTCTCTCTCATCCCTCTCATCACTTTCATCTCTCTCTCTCATCACTCTCATCCCTCTCTCTCTTTCTCTCATCCCTCTCATCACTTTCATCACTTTCATCTCTCTCTCTCTCTCATCCCTCTCATCACTTTCATCTCTCTCTCTCTCTCTCTCTCTCTCTCTCTCTCCTGTAGAGTTTGAGCCTCTGTTGAGCTGGACCTTCTGGTCAGTACCTCATGAGTGGAGCTCCACAGATCCCTCTCTGGCCTACTCCTCCGGTCGAACCATGGAGTGTTACGATGAGACGCAGAGCGACAAGTGTATGACCCTGCTACTGGGAACATGGTAAACACACACGCAAGCACGCACACACATACACGCACACACACACACGCACACACACACCGTGCTTATTGAGCGGCACAAGGTGATGCCTCACTAAATCTCATGTATTTCAGTGTGTCAGTAGGAGGGTAATAAAACCCAGAAGGCCTACAGCTTCCGTTGGCCAGGTTGCTAATACATTTTTCTGCCTGTATATGTGTGTACGTGCTTGTGTGTCTGTGCGTGTGTGTACGTGCATGTATATGTGATGGTTTGTCAGGAAGAACAACGGGACTCCTTGCATCGTGACCAAGTCATGTCGTGACACAATGACGAGGTTTGGATGTCCCAACTACTCCCTCTCTCACCAGCTGCTCTACTTCATGCTGGGAGCCAATGTGAGAACACACACACACACACACACACACACACACACACACACACACACACACACACCTAACTTTCTATTCCCCAATTTCCCTCCCTCCCTATCGCTCCCTCCCCATCTCTCCCTTCCTAACCCCCTCCTCCCTCCTCCCACTCTCGTCCTCCCTCCCTCCTCCCACTCTCTTCCTCCCTCCCTCCCTGCCTCCCTCTCTCTCTCCCTCCCTCCCTCTCTCCCTCCCTAACCCCCTCCCTCCTTACCCCTCCCTCCCTCTCTTCCTCCCTCCCTAACCCCCTCTCTCTCTCCCTCCCTAACCCCCTCTCTCTCTCCCTCCCTCCCTCTCTCCCTCCCTAACCCCCTCCCTCCTAACCCCCTCCCTGCCTCCCTCTCTCCCTCCCTAACCCCTCTCTCCCTCCCCAACCCCCTCTCTCTCTCCCTCCCTAACCCCCTCTCTCTCTCCCTCCCTCTCTCCCTCCCTAACCCTCTCTCCCTCCCTCTCTCCCTCTCTAACCCCCTCTCTCTCTCCCTCCCTAACCCCTCTCTCTCTCCCTCCCTCTCTCCCTCCCTAACCCCCTCTCTCTCTCCCTCCCTCTCTCCCTCCCTAACCCCCTCTCTCTCTCCCTCCCTCTCTCCCTCCCTAACCCCCTCTCTCTCCCTCCTCTCTCCCTCCCTCCCTAACCCCCTCCCTCTCTTCCTCCCTCCCTAACCCCTCCCTCTCTCCCTCCCTAACCCCTCTCTCTCTCCCTCCCTAACCCCCTCCTCCCTCCCCTCCCCCTCCTAACCCCCTCCCCTGCCTCCCTCTCTCCCTCCCTAACCCCCTCTCTCCCTCCCTCTCTCCCTCCCTAACCCCCTCTCTCTCTCTCTCCCTCCCTAACCCCCTCTCTCTCTCCCTCCCTAACCCCTCTCTCTCTCCCTCCCTCTCTCCCTCCCTAACCCTCTCTCTCTCTCCCTCCCTCTCTCCCTCCCTAACCCCTCTCTCTCTCCCTCCCTCTCTCCCTCCCTAACCCCCTCTCTCTCTCCCTCCCTCTCTCCCTCCCTAACCCCCTCCCTCTCTTCCTCCCTCCCTAACCCCTCCCTCTCTCCCTCCCTAACCCCCTCTCTCTCTCCCTCCCTAACCCCCTCCTCCCTCCCCCTCCCTCCTAACCCCTCCCTGCCTCCCTCTCTCCCTCCCTAACCCCCTCTCTCCCTCCCTCTCTCCCTCCCTAACCCCCTCTCTCTCTCCCTCCCTAACCCCCCTCTCTCTCTCCCTCCCTCTCCCTCCCTAACCCTAACCCCCTCTCTCTCTCCCTCCCTCTCTACCTCCCTAACCCACTCTCTCTCTCCCTCCCTCTCTCCCTCCCTAACCCCCTCTCTCTCTCCCTCCCCTCTCTCTCTCCCTCCCTAACCCCCTCCCTCTCTTCCTCCCTCCTTAACCCCCCCCTCTCTCCCTCCCTAACCCCCTCTCTCTCTCCCTCCCTAACCCCCTCCTCCCTCCCCCTCCCTCCTAACCCCCTCCCTGCCTCCCTCTCTCCCTCCCTAACCCCTCTCTCCCTCCCTCTCTCCCTCCCTAACCCCCCCCTCTCTCTCCCTCCCTAACCCCCTCTCTCTCTCCCTCCCTCTCCCTCCCTAACCCCCTCTCTCTCTCCCTCCCTAACCCCCTCCCTCCTCCCTCTCTCCCTCCCCTCCCTCCCCCTCCCTCCTCCCTCCTCCAGAGAGGTTGCTCCAACATGTTGAAGGGGGACATGCGTACGTCGCGTGTTAACCTAACAGAGAGACAGTACCAGGGGACATTCTGCTGCAACATGCTGAAGGGAAACATGGACATCATACAGAATAACTTCACCGGGGAGACCCAGGACATCTTCATCGAAAACAGTCAGTCTCAAATTACACACTATTCCCTATATAGTGCACTACTTTCGACCAGAGCCCAATGGGACCTTATTTCCTATATAGTGCACTACATTAGAGCAGAGATCTATGGCACCCAATTCCCTATATAGTGCACTACTTTAGACCAGAACCCAATGGCACCCTATTCCCTATATAGTGCACTACATTAGAGCAGAGATCTATGGCACCCAATTCCCTATATAGTGCACTACTTTAGACCAGAACCCAATGGCACCCTATTCCCTATATAGTGCACTACATTAGAGCAGAGATCTATGGCACCCAATTCCCTATATAGTGCACTACTTTAGACCAGAACCCAATGGCACCCTATTCCCTATATAGTGCACTACATTAGAGCAGAGATCTATGGCACCCAATTCCCTATATAGTGCACTACTTTAGACCAGAACCCAATGGCACCCTATTCCTATATAGTGCACTACATTAGAGCAGAGATCTATGGCACCCAATTCCCTATATAGTGCACTACTTTAGACCAGAACCCAATGGCACCCTATTCCCTATATAGTGCACTACATTAGAGCAGAGATCTATGGCACCCAATTCCCTATATAGTGCACTACTTTAGACCAGAACCCAATGGCACCCTATTCCCTATATAGTGCACTACATTAGAGCAGGGCCTATCTGTGTACTCCAAGTAGACTAGAGTGTCTATGAAGCAGTATGACAGTCAGTGTTTAGAGGAACTGAACATGTAAAACCTTTATAAGTTGTCGTTTGTTTAAAACGAGACCATGATTTGACTTTCTATAACTTCCTCCCTCTCCACAGTACTGCTGTGTGGATTGGCTGGTTTCTCTGACTTTCTCAAAGTTGATTGGCTGCAGCACATTCTGAGGCTGCAGGATCTGGAAGTGGGATGTTTTACACAGCCCCACAGAAGAGTGAAGAGGAGAGAGAGAATGTTGAAGGGTGTGTGTCAAGAATATCTCTGGTGTTATTCATGGCCAAAATGCACACATACAGACACACACAGAGAGAACCAGCAAGCACCGATACACACACACACACACACAGAAAAACAGAACCCAGCTTCAATAATGTTTTACTGTTCCATCTCCCTCCAGATGGTTGTTCCAGTCACATAACAGGCGTGTCAGTGAGCGCTCTGGGAGGATACCTCAACTACTACCTGACAGAGCAGGACATCACCAAGAGACCACTCACCTGAATGTCAACCACCCTTCACCTGGCTGTGTGACCCTTCACCTGGCTGTGTGACCCTTCACCTGGCTGTGTGACCCTTCACCTGGCTGTGTGACCCTTCACCTGAATGTGTGACCCTTCACCTGGATGTGTGACCCTTCACCTGGATGTGTGACCCTTCACCTGGATGTGTGACCCTTCACCTGGCTGTGTGACCCTTCACCTGAATGTGTGACCCTTCACCTGGCTGTGTGACCTTTCACCTGGATGTGTGACCCTTCACCTGGCTGTGTGACCCTTCACCTGGATGTGTGACCCTTCACCTGGATGTGTGACCCTTCACTTGGATGTGTGACCCTTCACCTGGATGTGTGACCCTTCACCTGGATGTGTGACCCTTCACCTGGATGTGTGACCCTTCACCTGGCTGTGTGACCCTTCACCTGAATGTGTGACCCTTCACCTGGCTGTGTGACCTTTCACCTGGATGTGTGACCCTTCACCTGGATGTGTGACCCTTCACCTGGATGTGTGACCCTTCACCTGGACATGTGTGACCCTTCACCTGGATGTGTGACCCTTCACCTGGATGTGTGACCCTTCACATGGATGTGTGACCCTTCACCAGGATGTGTGATCCTTCACCTGAATGTGTGACCCTTCACCTGGCTGTGTGACCCTTCACCTGAATGTGTGACCCTTCACCTGGATGTGTGACCCTTCACCTGGCTGTGTGACCCTTCACCTGGCTGTGTGACCCTTCACCTGGCTGTGTGACCCTTCACCTGGATGTGAACCTCCCTTCACCTGGACGTGTGACCCTTCACCTGGATGTGTGACCCTTCACCTGAATGTGTGACCCTTCACCTAAATGTGTGACCCTTCACCTGGCTGTGTGACCCTTCACCTGGATGTGTGACCCAAATAGCACCCAATTCTTTACTTATACCACTACCTCTGACCAGGCAAACCCATAGGGCTCTGGTGAAAAGTAGTGCACTATGTAGGGCAGTGTGTATCCATCCTCTCTTGGGGACACCCAGTCGTTCTATGGGTTTCATCTATTCCACAGCACCAGGGGTGGAAACCACTTAACTAGTACTTTAAAGTCATTTTACTTCAGTCGTTTTTGGAGGAATCTGTACTTTACTATTTATATTTTTGACAACTTTTACTTTTATTTCACTACGTTCCTAAAGAAAATAAATGCACTTTTTCCTCACAACATTTTTCCTGACACCCAAAAGTACTTGTTACATTTTGAATGCTTAGCAGGAGAGGAAAATTGTCAAATTTACGCACTTATCAAAATAACACCCCCTGGTCATCTCTACTGCCTCTGATCTGGAGGACTCACTAAACAGAGAACATCCCTGGTCATCTCTACTGCCTCTGATCTGGCGGACTCACTAAACACAAATGCTTTGTTTTTAAATGATGTCTGAGTGTTGGAGACCCTGGCTGTCCGTAAATAAATAACAAACAGAAAATGGTGCCGTCTGGTTTGCTTAGTATCAGGAATTATAAATGATTTATACATTTACTTTTGATACTTCAGTATATTTAAAACCAAATACTTTAAGACTTACTCAAGTAGTATTTTACTGGGTGACTTTTGCTTGAGTCATTTTCTATCTTTACTTTTACTCAAGTATGATAATTGGCTAGCACACCTGATTCAACTTGTCAACTAAACGTCAAGCCCTTTGACTACACTTCACTAGGTGACCTAGTTCAGGGCTACAACAACATTGTGTAAGTCTGATGTAGGGAATAGAGCTCTTTGGGACACAACACAGGGCTACAACAACATTGTGTAAGGTCTGGGGGTCCCAGGGAAGTGGTTTGAGAAGCCCTGATGTAGGGAATAGGGCTCTTTGGGACACAACACAGGGCTACAACAACATTGTGTAAGGTCTGGGGGTCCCAGGGAAGTGGTTTGAGAAGCCCTGATGTAGGGAATAGGGCTCTTTGGGACACAACACAGGGCTACAACAACATTGTGTAAGGTCTGAGGGTCCCAGGGAAGTGGTTTGAGAAGCCCTGATGTAGGGAATAGGGCTCTTTGGGACACAACACAGGGCTACAACAACATTGTGTAAGGTCTGAGGGTCCCAGGAAGTGGTTTGAGAAGCCCTGATGTAGGGAATAGGGCTCTTTGGGACACAACACAGGGCTACAACAACATTGTGTAAGGTCTGAGGGTCCCAGGGAAGTGGTTTGAGAAGCCCTGATGTAGGGAATAGGGCTCTTTGGGACACAACACAGGGCTACAACAACATTGTGTAAGGTCTGGGGGTCCCAGGGAAGTGGTTTGAGAAGCCCTGATGTAGGGAATAGGGCTCTTTGGGACACAACACAGGGCTACAACAACATTGTGTAAGGTCTGAGGGTCCCAGGGAAGTGGTTTGAGAAGCCCTGATGTAGGGAATAGGGCTCTTTGGGACACAACACAGGGCTACAACAACATTGTGTAAGGTCTGAGGGTCCCAGGAAGTGGTTTGAGAAGCCCTGATGTAGGGAATAGGGCTCTTTGGGACACAACACAGGGCTACAACAACATTGTGTAAGGTCTGGGGTCCCAGGAAGTGGTTTGAGAAGCCCTGATGTAGGGAATAGGGCTCTTTGGGACACAACACAGGGCTACAACAACATTGTGTAAGGTCTGAGGGTCCCAGGAAGTGGTTTGAGAAGCCCTGATGTAGGGAATAGGGCTCTTTGGGACACAACACAGGGCTACAACAACATTGTGTAAGGTCTGAGGGTCCCAGGGAAGTGGTTTGAGAAGCCCTGATGTAGGGAATAGGGCTCTTTGGGACACAACACAGGGCTACAACAACATTGTGTAAGGTCTGGGGTCCCAGGGAAGTGGTTTGAGAAGCCCTGATGTAGGGAATAGGGCTCTTTGGGACACAACACAGGGCTACAACAACATTGTGTAAGGTCTGAGGGTCCCAGGGAAGTGGTTTGAGAAGCCCTGATGTAGGGAATAGGGCTCTTTGGGACACAACACAGGGCTACAACAACATTGTGTAAGGTCTGGGGTCCCAGGAAGTGGTTTGAGAAGCCCTGATGTAGGGAATAGGGCTCTTTGGGACACAACACAGGGCTACAACAACATTGTGTAAGGTCTGGGGGTCCCAGGGAAGTGGTTTGAGAAGCCCTGATGTAGGGAATAGGGCTCTTTGGGACACAACACAGGGCTACAACAACATTGTGTAAGGTCTGGGGGTCCCAGGGAAGTGGTTTGAGAAGCCCTGATGTAGGGAATAGGGCTCTTTGGGACACAACACAGGGCTACAACAACATTGTGTAAGGTCTGGGGGTCCCAGGGAAGTGGTTTGAGAAGCCCTGATGTAGGGAATAGGGCTCTTTGGGACACAACACAGGGCTACACAGAGCATCGATGTCTCGTTTAGAAGACGTTTGTAGTTCACACAGATTTGATAGTTAATTATGCGTATGATGAAATCCATAACTACACAATGCCATTTATACATGTTCAACTTTAAATGAAAATATGCAATTTACATATATTTTGTATGCCATTTGTTTTGCGATTTATAAATGAAATGCGCTTATTTATTCATTTGTGACCAACACAGCTTTATTCATTTGTAGAGACATTGTATTTAAACAGAGCAGACTGTTGGCTAGCTAGGAGATAGATAGGTCCCTCTCTATTGGAGCAGACTGTTGGCTAGCTAGGAGATAGATAGGGCCCTCTCTATTGGAGCAGACTGTTGGCTAGCTAGGAGATAGATAGGGCCCTCTCTATTGGAGCAGACTGTTGGCTAGCTAGGAGATAGATAGGGCCCTCTCTATTGGAGCAGACTGTTGGCTAGCTAGGAGATAGATAGGGCCCTCTCTATTGGAGCAGACTGTTGGCTAGCTAGGAGATAGATAGGGCCCTCTCTATTGGAGCAGACTGTTGGCTAGCTAGGAGATAGATAGGGCCCTCTCTATTGGAGCAGACTGTTGGCTAGCTAGGGGATAGATAGGGCCCTCTCTATTGGAGCAGACTGTTGGCTAGCTAGGGGATAGATAGGGCCCTCTCTATTGGAGCAGACTGTTGGCTAGCTAGGAGATAGATAGGGCCCTTTCTATTGGAGCAGACTGTTGGCTAGCTAGGAGATAGATAGGGCCCTTTCTATTGGAGCAGACTGTTGGCTAGCTAGGAGATAGATAGGGCCCTTTCTATTGGAGCAGACTGTTGGCTAGCTAGGAGATAGATAGGGCCCTCTCTATTGGAGCAGACTGTTGGCTAGCTAGGGGATAGATAGGGCCCTTTCTATTGGAGCAGAGATAGATAGGGCCCTTTCTATTGGAGCAGACTGTTGGCTAGCTAGGGGATAGATAGGGCCCTTTCTATTGGAGCAGACTGTTGGCTAGCTAGGGGATAGATAGGGCCCTTTCTATTGGAGCAGACTGTTGGCTAGCTAGGGGATAGATAGGGCCCTTTCTATTGGAGCAGACTGTTGGCTAGCTAGGAGATAGATAGGGCCCTTTCTATTGGAGCAGACTGTTGGCTAGCTAGGGGATAGATAGGGCCCTTTCTATTGGAGCAGACTGTTGGCTAGCTAGGGGATAGATAGGGCCCTTTCTATTGGAGCAGACTGTTGGCTAGCTAGGAGATAGATAGGGCCCTTACTATTGGGGAGCAGACTGTTGGCTAGCTAGGGGATAGATAGGGCCCTTTCTATTGGAGCTGACTGTTGGCTAGCTAGGGGATAGATAGGGCCCTTTCTATTGGAGCGGACTGTTGGCTAGCTAGGAGATAGATAGGGCCCTTTCTATTGGAGCTGACTGTTGGCTAGCTAGGGGATAGACAGGGCCCTTTCTATTGGAGCAGACTGTTGGCTAGCTAGGAGATAGATAGGGCCCTTTCTATTGGAGCAGACTGTTGGCTAGCTAGGGGATAGATAGGGCCCTTTCTATTGGAGCAGACTGTTGGCTAGCTAGGGGATAGATAGGGCCCTTTCTATTGGAGCGGACTGTTGGCTAGCTAGGAGATAGATAGAGCCCTTTCTATTGGAGCAGACTGTTGGCTAGCTAGGGGATAGATAGGGCCCTTTCTATTGGAGCAGACTGTTGGATAGCTAGGGGATAGATAGGGCCCTTTCTATTGGAGCAGACTGTTGGCTAGCTAGGGGATAGATAGGGCCCTTTCTATTGGAGCTGACTGTTGGCTAGCTAGGGGATAGATAGGGCCCTTTCTATTGGAGCGGACTGTTGGCTAGCTAGGAGATAGATAGGGCCCTTTCTATTGGAGCAGACTGTTGGCTAGCTAGGGGATAGACAGGGCCCTTTCTATTGGAGCAGACTGTTGGCTAGCTAGGAGATAGATAGGGCCCTTTCTATTGGAGCAGACTGTTGGCTAGCTAGGGGATAGATAGGGCCCTTTCTATTGGAGCAGACTGTTGGCTAGCTAGGGGATAGATAGGGCCCTTTCTATTGGAGCGGACTGTTGGCTAGCTAGGAGATAGATATAGGGCCCTTTCTATTGGAGCAGACTGTTGGATAGCTAGGGGATAGATAGGGCCCTTTCTATTGGAGCAGACTGTTGGCTAGCTAGGGGATAGATAGGGCCCTTTCTATTGGAGCAGAGATAGATAGGGCCCTTTCTATTGGAGCAGACTGTTGGCTAGCTACCACAGAGACAGAATCACAAACCACTCTTATCATGTACATTTTCTTTTTATTCTGTAGAAAAACAAATATAATTGAATATAGACTAAATAATGGTGACCATCTTTTTTAAACAAACGGTAAAAGAGAAGTTACAAAATCACTAAAACGTGAAAGTTTGAGTCCAAAATCCCCGCTATTTCTTATATAGTGTACAACTATAAACCAGAGCCCAGAACAAGGCCTTTCTCCTCAGGAAGGTACAGCTGTATAGTGTACTACTTTAGACCAGAGTCCAGAACAAGGCCTTTCTCCTCAGGACGTTACAGCTGTATAGTGTACTACTTTAGACCAGAGCCCAGAACAAGGCCTTTCTCCTCAGGATGTTACAGCTGTATAGTGTACTACTTTAGACCAGAGCCCAGAACAAGGCCTTTCTCCTCAGGACGTTACAGCTGTATAGTGTACTACTTTAGACCAGAGCCCAGAACAAGGCCTTTCTCCTCAGGATGTTACAGCTGTATAGTGTACTACTTTAGACCAGAGCCCAGAACAAGGCCTTTCTCCTCAGGACGTTACAGCTGTATAGTGTACTACTTTAGACCAGAGCCCAGAACAAGGCCTTTCTCCTCAGGAAGGTACAGCTGTATAGTGTACTACTTTAGACCAGAGCCCAGAACAAGGCCTTTCTCCTCAGGAAGGTACAGCTGTATAGTGTACTACTTTAGACCAGAGCCCAGAACAAGGCCTTTCTCCTCAGGAAGGTACAGCTGTATAGTGTACTACTTTAGACCAGAGCCCAGAACAAGGCCTTTCTCCTCAGGAAGGTACAGCTGTATAGTGTACTACATTAGACCAGAGCCCAGAACAAGGCCTTTCTCCTCAGGAAGGTACAGCTGTATAGTGTACTACTTTAGACCAGAGCCCAGAACAAGGCCTTTCTCCTCAGGAAGGTACAGCTGTATAGTGTACTACTTTAGACCAGAGCCCAGAACAAGGCCTTTCTCCTCAGGAAGGTACAGCTGTATAGTGTACTACTTTAGACCAGAGCCCAGAACAAGGCCTTTCTCCTCAGGAAGGTACAGCTGTATAGTGTACTACTTTAGACCAGAGCCCAGAACAAGGCCTTTCTCCTCAGGAAGGTACAGCTGTATAGTGTACTACTTTAGACCAGAGCCCAGAACAAGGCCTTTCTCCTCAGGAAGGTACAGCTGTATAGTGTACTACTTTAGACCAGAGCCCAGAACAAGGCCTTTCTCCTCAGGATGTTACAGCTGTATAGTGTACTACATTAGACCAGAGCCCAGAACAAGGCCTTTCTCCTCAGGAAGGTACAGCTGTATAGTACTACTTTAGACCAGAGCCCAGGACAACTACAGCTGTATAGTGTACTACTTTAGACCAGAGCCCAGAACAAGGCCTTTCTCCTCAGGAAGGTACAGCTGTATAGTGTACTACTTTAGACCAGAGCCCAGAACAAGGCCTTTCTCCTCAGGAAGGTACAGCTGTATAGTGTACTACTTTAGACCAGAGCCCAGAACAAGGCCTTTCTCCTCAGGAAGGTACAGCTGTATAGTGTACTACATTAGACCAGAGCCCAGAACAAGGCCTTTCTCCTCAGGAAGGTACAGCTGTATAGTGTACTACTTTAGACCAGAGCCCAGAACAAGGCCTTTCTCCTCAGGAAGGTACAGCTGTATAGTGTACTACTTTAGACCAGAGCCCAGAACAAGGCCTTTCTCCTCAGGAAGGTACAGCTGTATAGTGTACTACTTTAGACCAGAGCCCAGAACAAGGCCTTTCTCCTCAGGAAGGTACAGCTGTATAGTGTACTACTTTAGACCAGAGCCCAGAACAAGGCCTTTCCTCAGGAAGGTACAGCTGTATAGTGTACTACTTTAGACCAGAGCCCAGAACAAGGCCTTTCTCCTCAGGAAGGTACAGCTGTATAGTGTACTACTTTAGACCAGAGCCCAGAACAAGGCCTTTCTCCTCAGGAAGGTACAGCTGTATAGTGTACTACTTTAGACCAGAGCCCAGAACAAGGCCTTTCTCCTCAGGAAGGTACAGCTGTATAGTGTACTACTTTAGACCAGAGCCCAGAACAAGGCCTTTCTCCTCAGGAAGGTACAGCTGTATAGTGTACTACTTTAGACCAGAGCCCAGAACAAGGCCTTTCTCCTCAGGAAGGTACAGCTGTATAGTGTACTACTTTAGACCAGAGCCCAGAACAAGGCCTTTCTCCTCAGGAAGGTACAGCTGTATAGTGTACTACTTTAGACCAGAGCCCAGAACAAGGCCTTTCTCCTCAGGAAGGTACAGCTGTATAGTGTACTACTTTAGACCAGAGCCCAGAACAAGGCCTTTCTCCTCAGGAAGTTACAGTGTCTACAGAGACAGGAAGCAGGCAGATCTAGGCCACAGGTTAGTACTATAACCCCATAGGATTCTGGTCAAAAGTAGTACACTATATAGGGAACAGGGCGCCATAGGCCCTGGTCAAAAGTAGTGCACTATGTAGGGAATAGGGTGCCATAGAGCTCTGGTCAAAAGTAGTACCCTATATAGGGAACAGGGCGCCATAGGCCCTGGTCAAAAGTAGTGCACTATGTAGGGAATAGGGTTCCATGTGAGACTAGTGTAAGGGTTGTAGTATAAGCATATGGACATACTCTCCTTTGAAGACACAACAAGCTCACACATATTATATATATAACAATAACAATATATAACTATAACAATATATATATATATAACAATAAATATAACAATATATATATATAACAATATATATATAACAATATATATAACAATAACAATATATATATATAACAATATCAATATATATATATATACACACACTGAACAAAAATGAAAAGGCAGCATGGAAAGTGTTGGTTTCATGTTTCATGGGCTGAAATAAATGATCCTAGACATTTTCCATATGTACAAAATGCTTATTTCTCTTAAATGTTGTGCACAAATGTGTTTAGTTAGTGAGCATTTCTCCTTTACCAAGATAATCCAACCACCTGACAGGTGTGGCATATCAAGAAGCTAATTAAACAGCCTGGTCATTACACAGGTGCACCTTGTGCTGGGGACAATAAAAGGCCACTATAAAGTGTGCAGTTTTGTCAAACACAATGCCACAGATTTTGAGGGAGCGTGAAATTGGCATGCTGACTGCAGGAATGTCCACCAGAGCTGTTGCCAGAGAATTTAATTATATATATATATTTTTAATCATAAACCGCCTCCATCGTCATTTTAATGAATTTGTCAGTACGTCCAACCGGCCTCACAACCACAGACCACGTGTTACCACGCCAACCCAGGACCTCCACATCCGACTTCTTCACCTGCGGGACCCAGACAACTGATAAAACTGTGGGTTTGCAAAACCGAAGAATTTCTGCAGAAACCGCATCAGGGAAGCTCATCTGTGTGCTCGTCATCCTCACCAGGGTCTTGACCTGACTGCAGTTCGGCATCGTAACCGACTTCAGTGGGTAAATGCTCACCTTTGATGGCACACTGGCACTCTGGAGAAGTGTGCACTTCACGGATGAATCCAGATTTCAACTGTACCGGGCAGATGGCAGACATTGTGTGGGCGAGCGGTTTGCTGATGTCAACATTGTGAACAGAGCGCCCCATGGTGGCGGTGGGGTAATGGGCAGGTATAAGCTACGGACAACGAACACAATTGCAATTTTATGGATGGCGATTTAAATGCAGAGAGATACCGTGATGAGATCCCGAGGCCCGTTGTCGTGCCATTAATCCGCCGCCATCATCGTGATAATGCTCAGCCCCATGTTACAACATTCCACAATCAACAGCCTGATGAATTCTATGTGAAGGAGATGTGTTGCGCTGCCTGAGGAAAACGGTCACACCAGATACTGACTGATGTTCTGATCCACAACCCCTAATTCTATGTGAAGGAGATGTGTTGCGCTGCCTGAGGAAAACGGTCACACCAGATACTGACTGATGTTCTGATCCACAACCCCTAATTCTATGTGAAGGAGATGTGTTGCGCTGCCTGAGGAAAACGGTCACACCAGATACTGACTGATGTTCTGATCCACAACCCCTAGTTTCAAAAAAGAAGAAGATATTTGTGACCAACAGATGCATATCTGTATTCCCAGTCATGTGACATCCATAGATTAGGGCCTAATACATTCAGTTCCATTGACTGGTTTCCTCACATGAACTGGAACTCAGTAACATCTTAGATGTTGTTGCATGTTGTTTATGTTGTGTTGCATGTTGTTTATATTGTGTTTATATTTTAGTTGAGTGTCATAATAATAACAGTAGAAAGATGTGTTTCTCAGCCAACAGCTCTCTGGGCCCAGGCTCAACTAAACTAAACACGCTCAAATGAATGAGGCCCCATGGCGTCTCCCACTGTGTGTGTGTGAGTGTGAGTAAGACGAGGAGAGAGTCCAGAATATGTTTAACAGAAGTCAGAACAACAGCTTGTAACTTTCAGATGATGCAGAAAATAACAACAAGCCAAATATATAATGTACTATAATGGCTCATGTGATGTGGTCCAGGTTGATAGATTTGAACTGTTTGGAGTGTAGAACAGGTTTTAAAAGGCTTTAGTGTAAACTACTGGTTCTGTCCGATGACATCACCGGGTTCCGTCCGGTGACATCACAGGCTCTGTTCCGTTCTAGTATGACATCACTGGTTCCATCCGATGACCTCGTAGAAGAGAGCTTTGAGGAGGCGAGACTCGTAGGTGACGGTGTTCTTTCCGATGTGCATCCTGTCCTCCTCCAGTGGCTGTTCTATCATGGCTGGCTCTGTCTTACCGTACACTACAGGGGAGAGGAGAGGGGGAGGAGAGGAAAGAGGAGAGGGGGGAGGGGAGGAGAGGGGGAGGAGAGGGGGAGGAGAGGAGAGGGGGAGAGGAGAAGAGAGAGGGGGAGAGAGAAGAGAGAGGGGGAGAGGAGAGGGGGGGAGAGGGAGGGGGAGGGAGAGGAGAGGGAGGGGGGAGGGAGAGGGGGAGGGAGAGGAGAGGAGAGGGGGAGGAGAGGAGAGGGGGAGAGGAAAGGGGGAGAGGGGAGGGGGAAGGGAGAGGAGAAGAGAGAGGGAGGAGAGGAGAGGGGGGAGGAGGGAGAGGGGGAGGGAGAGGAGAGGGGGGGGAGAGAGAGAGGGGGAGAGGAGAGGAGAGGAGGGAGGAGAGGAGAGAGGAGAGGAGGGAGGGAGAGGGAGAGGGGAGGGAGAGGGGGAGAGGAGAGGGGGGGGGGGAGAGGGGAGGGGGAGGGAGAGGAGAGGAGAGGAGAGGAAAGAGGGGAGGGAGAGGAGAGGGACGAAAGGAGGGGTAAGAGCGTGGGAGGGTAAATGGTGTGTTGAAACTGTGTGTGTGTGTGTATGTGTGTGTGTGCGCGCACGTGTGTCTGTAGGTGTGTGTGTGAGTGTGCATGTGTGTGTGTGTCTGTCTGCACGTGTAATTATGTATGTCTGTGTGTGTGTGTGTGTGTGTATGTATGTATGTATGTGTGTGTGTGTATGTATGTATGTGTGTATGTTTGTGTCTGTATGTATGTGTCTGTATGTATGTGTGTATGTGTGTGTCTGTATGTGTGTGTCTGTATGTGTGTGTCTGTATGTATGTGTGTGTATGTATGTGTGTGTGTATGTATGTGTGTGTGTGTGTGTGCGTCCGTACCTTCACAGTGCTCCAGGAACTGAATACACTCCTGAACAACGGAGTCCCTGATCATGATCATGTGTTTGGCCGTGTTCTCCAGCAGAGACAGGAAACAGCGCTTAGCATAGAACCAGGTGTCTGTTCCCAGCTACACACACAGGACGACAACCAATGAGAGAAGGATACGAAACCCTGGTCACAGGAATAGATATGTCCTTCTCGGGGGGCAGGGATATACACTCTGGAGACTCAAAGTCATTTGACAGGTACCCTCATATAAACAACTTGTACCTGGCCTGAAAAACCAGTTAAAACCAGTTAAACAAGCTAAAACCAGCTAAAACCAGTTAAACAAGCTAAAACCGGGTTAAACCAGCTAAAACCAGTTAAACAAGCTAAAACCAGTTAAACAAGCTAAAACCAGTTAAAACAAGCTAAAACCAGTTAAACAAGCTAAAACCAGTTAAAACAAGTGTGTGGTTGATAGAGTTGTAGGAATGACAACAACACTCCTACAGAGACATTCTGTGTGTGTTCAGCTGGGCTGAGTGAGCAGACACAGGTGCAGAACTCTGGGCTATGTTTCGGTTGGCCAATATCTAAACAAAGATCAAACACTCTGGAAGGATATGTCCCAAATGACACCCTATTCCCTATATAGTGCACTACTTTTAAACAGAGTAGTGTACTATATAGGGAATAGGGTGTCATTTGGGACACACTACCAACATGTTTGTCAGGGCTGAAGTGGTAGAAACATCCAAAAACATTGGCTTTCCAAGAGAATGTTCCAGAACTGCCGGATAGAAAAACAATGTGCAACCTTCTTGTTGTACGGTTCCAGACTCTTGATGACACGGGTGATGCCAAAGTCGTAGTTCCCCTTGGCACAGTACAGGGTCCTGGAAGAGACATAGAAACCCTATTAACACTGTACAGGGTCCTGGAAGAGAGATATAAACCCTATTAACTCAGTACAGGGTCCTGGAAGAGACATAGAAACACTATTAACACAGTACAGGGTCCTGGAAGAGAGATATAAACCCTATTAACTCAGTACAGGGTCCTGGAAGAGAGATATAAACCCTATTAACACAGTACAGGGTCCTGGAAGAGAGATATAAACCCTATTAACTCAGTACAGGGTCCTGGAAGAGAGATATAAACCCTATTAACACAGTACAGGGTCCTGGAAGAGAGATATAAACCCTATTAACTCAGTACAGGGTCCTGGAAGAGAGATATAAACCCTATTAACACAGTACAGGGTCCTGGAAGAGACATAGAAACCCCATTAACACAGTGCAGGGTCCAGGAAGAGACATAAAAACCCTATTAACACAGTACAGGGTCCTAGAAGAGACATAGAAACACAGTACATCGTCCTGGAAGAGAGATAGAAACCCCATTAACACAGTGTAGTGTAACAGAACCTGTCAATGTAACCAGTGATGTAGTGGTAAAACAATAGTAACGGCTCCCTATACATTCAATGCATTTCCCCCCCAAAAGGTGGGTGAGAAGAGTTTCTGTAAGTTCCCCTCCACTACACCGCTGAAGGACCGTGTAAATCCAACTCACCCTATAACCAGGTTGACGATACAGAGGTGGAAGACTTTCTTATCGGGGTCGTCGTAGGAGATCTGCTCTTCCTCCTTCTCGATCTTCCTCATCAGTTCTTCAGCCTGAGGACAACGGGGTTACAGGAACAGTGGTGGGATCAGATGTTTCACTGTGTTTTATACTGTAAACTCCACTCACTCACTCACTCACTCACTCACTCACTCACTCACTCACTACCTCACTCACCTCACTCACTCACTCACTCACTCACTCACTCACTCACTCACTCACTCACTCACTCACTCACTCACTCACTCACTCACTCACTCACTCACTCACTCACTCACTCCTACCTCTTCGTTCTGGCTGGTCATGATATAGGAGACACACAGGTTAGCCAGCACAACAGCACTGACATTCAGGATCTGGAGAGGTGGGAAGAGAGAGGGGGAGAGAGAGAGAGAGGGGGGAGAGAGGGGAGAGAGAAAGAGAGAGAGACAGAGAGTGAGAGAGGGGAATGGAGAGAGAGAGATAGATAGAGACAGAGAAGGGAAAGAGAGAGAGAGATCAGTCAGAAGGACACTGGGAGAAGGGCAGACCTGCGTTGGTAAACTGTGGATGTTCAATACTTCATCACTCCAGAAACACTAAAGTATCATGCAGAGATGAGACACAGCATTCCGAGCATCCATTATGGCACCCTGTTCCCTACATAGTGCACTACCTTTGACCAGAGTGCTATGGGCGATGGGCAAAATTAGTGCACTTTGTAGGGAATAAGGGACCATTTGGGACTCGGGCCAAAGTGTGAGACTGGCCACTGCATTCAGAGTCACTGCACTCTGCCACCAGAGGTGAGACTGGCCACTGCATTCAGAGTCACTGCACTCTGCCACCAGGTGTGAGAATGGCCACTGCATTCAGAGTCACTGCACTCTGCCACCAGGGGTGAGACTGGCCACTGCATTCAGAGTCACTGCACTCTCACACCAGGTGTGAGAATGGCCACTGCATTCAGAGTCACTGCACTCTCCCACCAGGGGTGAGACTGGCCACTGCATTCAGAGTCACTGCACTCTCCCACCAGGTGTGAGAATGGCCACTGCATTCAGAGTCACTGCACTCTCTCACCAGGGGTGAGACTGGCCACTGCATTCAGAATCACTGCACTCTCCCACCAGAGGTGAGACTGGCCACTGCATTCAGAGTCACTGCACTCTCCCACCAGAGGTGAGACTGGCTACTGCATTCAGAGTCACTGCACTCTCCCACCAGGGGTGAGACTGTCCACTGCATTCAGAGTCACTGCACTCTCCCACCAGGGTGAGACTGGCCACTGCATTCAGAGTCACTGCACTCTCCCACCAGGGGTGAGACTGGCCACTGCATTCAGAGTCACTGCACTCTCCCACCAGGGGTGAGACTGGCCACTGCATTCAGAGTCACTGCACTCTCCCACCAGGGGTGAGACTGGGGTACAGGGACGTGGGTGTTACCGAGGGTTTACGTCGGCAGGGACACTCCTGTATATTACAGTGTTCCAGCTATGTAGCCAGCAGGGGAGCAGAGACAGGATTCATTTCAACAGCAGCATGACACCACCAGACCTCCTATTATCCTGTAGTCTGTATGACTACGGTCAACAGAACTATAGTCTATATGACCACCAGACCTCCTATTATCCTGTAGTCTGTATGACTACGGTCAACAGAACTATAGTCTATATGACCACCAGACCTCCTATTATCCTGTAGTCTGTATGACTACGGTCAACAGAACTATAGTCTATATGACCACCAGACCTCCTATTATCCTGTAGTCTGTATGACTACGGTCAACAGAACTATAGTCTATATGACCACCAGACCTCCTATTATCCTGTAGTCTGTATGACTACGGTCAACAGAACTATAGTCTATATGACCACCAGACCTCCTATTATCCTGTAGTCTGTATGACTACGGTCAACAGAACTATAGTCTATATGACCACCAGACCTCCTATTATCCTGTAGTCTGTATGACTACGGTCAACAGAACTATAGTCTATATGACCACCAGACCTCCTATTATCCTGTAGTCTGTATGACTACGGTCAACAGAACTATAGTCTATATGACCACCAGACCTCCTATTATCCTGTAGTCTGTATGACTACGGTCCAACAGAACTATAGTCTATATGACCACCAGACCTCCTATTATCCTGTAGTCTGTATGACTACGGTCAACAGAACTATAGTCTATATGACCACCAGACCTCCTATTATCCTGTAGTCTGTATGACTACGGTCAACAGAACTATAGTCTATATGACCACCAGACCTCCTATTATCCTGTAGTCTGTATGACTACGGTCAACAGAACTATAGTCTATATGACCACCAGACCTCCTATTATCCTGTAGTCTGTATGACTACGGTCAACAGAACTATAGTCTATATGACCACCAGACCTCCTATTATCCTGTAGTCTGTATGACTACGGTCAACAGAACTATAGTCTATATGACCACCAGACCTCCTATTATCCTGTAGTCTGTATGACTACGGTCAACAGAACTATAGTCTATATGACCACCAGACCTCCTATTATCCTGTAGTCTGTATGACTACGGTCAACAGAACTATAGTCTATATGACCACCAGACCTCCTATTATCCTGTAGTCTGTATGACTACGGTCAACAGAACTATAGTCTATATGACCACCAGACCTCCTATTATCCTGTAGTCTGTATGACTACGGTCAACAGAACTATAGTCTATATGACCACCAGACCTCCTATTATCCTGTAGTCAGACCTCCTATTGACCACCAGATCCTGTAGTCTGTATGACTACGGTCAACAGAACTATAGTCTATATGACCACCAGACCTCCTATTATCCTGTAGTCTGTATGACTACGGTCAACAGAACTATAGTCTATATGACCACCAGACCTCCTATTATCCTGTAGTCTGTATGACTACGGTCAACAGAACTATAGTCTATATGACCACCAGACCTCCTATTATCCTGTAGTCTGTATGACTACGGTCAACAGAACTATAGTCTATATGACCACCAGACCTCCTATTATCCTGTAGTCTGTATGACTACGGTCAACAGAACTATAGTCTATATGACCACCAGACCTCCTATTATCCTGTAGTCTGTATGACTACGGTCAACAGAACTATAGTCTATATGACCACCAGACCTCCTATTATCCTGTAGTCTGTATGACTACGGTCAACAGAACTATAGTCTATATGACCACCAGACCTCCTATTATCCTGTAGTCTGTATGACTACGGTCAACAGAACTATAGTCTATATGACCACCAGACCTCCTATTATCCTGTAGTCTGTATGACTACGGTCAACAGAACTATAGTCTATATGACCACCAGACCTCCTATTATCCTGTAGTCTGTATGACTACGGTCAACAGAACTATAGTCTATATGACCACCAGACCTCCTATTATCCTGTAGTCTGTATGACTACGGTCAACAGAACTATAGTCTATATGACCACCAGACCTCCTATTATCCTGTAGTCTATATGACCACCAGACCTCCTATTATCCTGTAGTCTGTATGACTACGGTCAACAGAACTATAGTCTATATGACCACCAGACCTCCTATTATCCTGTAGTCTGTATGACTACGGTCAACAGAACTATAGTCTATATGACCACCAGACCTCCTATTATCCTGTAGTCTATATGACTACGGTCAACAGAACTATAGTCTGTATGACTACGGTCAACAGTAATTCACTACAGAGGTGTTCTGAACAGAAACAGGAGGCCCGTAAACATTCAAATGGTATTACACTGTGCCTTAGGAAAGCATTCAGTCCTCTTGACTTTTCCAAAACCTTTGCTACGTTACAGCCTTATTCTAAAATGGATGAAATAAAACATGTTCCTCAGCAATCTACACACAATAACCCAAAACAAGAAAGCGAAAACAGTTTTCTATAATTTTTTTGCTAAAAAAATAAAAATAAAAGAATGATGTTTTTTTTACACAAGTATTCAGACCCTTTGCGATGAGACTTGAAATTGATCTCAGGTGCATCCTGTTTCCGTTGATCATCTTTGAGATGTTTCTACAACTTGATTGGAGTCCAGCTGTGGTAAATACAGTTGATTGGTCATGATTTGGAAAGGCACACACCTGTCTATATGAAAGGTTCCACAGTTGACAGAGCATGTCAGAGAAAAAAACCAAGCCATGAGGTGGAATGAATTGTCCATAGAGGTCCAAGACAGGACTGTGTCGAGGCACAGATCTGGGGAAGGGTACCAAAACATTTCTGCAGCATTGAAGGACCCAGTGGCCTCATCATTCTTAAATGGAAGAAGTTTGGAACCACCAAGACTCTTCCTAGAGCTGGCCGCCCGGCCAAACTGAGCTGATCGGGGGAGAAGGACCTTGGTCAGAGAGGTGACCAAGAACCTGATGGTCACGCTGACAGAGCTCCAGAGTTCCTCTGTGGAGATGGCACTGTAGCACTCCACCAATCAGGCCTTTATGGTAGAGTGGCCAGACAGAAGCCACTCCTCAGTAAAAAACACATGAAAGCCCACTAGGAATTTGCCAAAAGGCAGCTAAAGACTCTCAGACCATGAGAAACAAGATTCTCTGGTCTGATGAAACCAAGATTTAACTCTTTGGTGTGAATGCCATGCATTACGTCTGGAGGATATCTGGCACCATCCCTATGGTGAAGCATGGTGGTGGCAGCATCATGCTGTGGTGATTTTTTTCAGCGGCATGGAGACTAGTCAAGATCGAGGCAAAGATGAACGGAGCAAAGTATAGAGAGATCCTTGATGAAAACCTGCTCCAGAGCACTCAGGACCTCAGACTGGGGCGAAGGTTCACCTTCCAACAGGACGACGACCCTAAGCACACAGCCAAGACAATGCAGGAGTGGCTTCGGGACAAGTCTCTGAATGTCCTTGAGTGTCCCAGCCAGAAACTGGACTTGAACCCGATTGAACATCTTTGGAGACCTTAAAATAGCTGTGCAGCGACACTCCCCATCCAACCTGACAGAGCTTGAGAGGATCTGCAGAGAAGAATGGGAGAAACTCCCCAAATACAAGTGTGCCAAGCTTGTAGCGTCATACCCAAGAAGAATCAAGGCTGTAATCACTGCCAAAGGTGCTTCAACAAAGTACTGAGTAAAGGGTCTGTATACTTATGTAAATGTGATATTTCAGTTTTTAATTTTTAATAAATTAGCACAAAAAAAACATTTTTACTTTGTCATTATGGGGTATTGTTTGTAGGTTGATGAGGGAAAAAAACATTTGAATCAATTTTAGAATAAGTCTGTAAATGTAACAAAGTGTGGAAAAAGTCAAGGGGTCTGAATATTTTCCTGAAGGCAATGTATGTGATCCCTCCCTCTCTCCTTTCTCCCCCATCTCCCTCCCTCTCTCCTTTCTCCCCCATCTCCCCCCTCTCTCCTTTCTCCCCCATCTCCCTCCCTCTCTCCTTTCTCCCTCCCTCTCTCCTTTCTCCCCCATCTCCCTCCCTCTCTCCTTTCTCCCCCATCTCCCTCCCTCTCTCCTTTCTCCCCATCTCCCCCTCTCTCCTTTCTCCCCATCTCCCCCTCTCTCCTTTCTCCCCCCCATCTCCCTCCCTCTCTCCTTTCTCCCCCATCTCCCCCTCTCTCCTTTCTCCCCCATCTCTCTCCTCTCTCCTTTCTCCCCATCTCCCTCCCTCTCTCCCCATCTCCCTCCCTCTCTCCCCCATCTCCCTCCCTCTCTCCTTTCTCCCCCATCTCCCTCCCCTCTCCTTTCTCCCCCATCTCCCTCCATCCCTCTCTCCTTTCTCCCCATCCCTCTCTCCTCTCTCCCCCATCTCCCTCCCTCTCTCCCCCATCTCCCTCCCTCTCTAGTTAACTCACGTTGTCGTAGTGTTTCTTAACGATGGGTTCGTAAAAGCCGATGGCTTCCTTGTACTTGTTCTCCTGCATGAAGAGAACGTGAGCCACGTTGAGCTTCCAGGTGTCGTGTTCGTTGCAGAACTCCACCGACTTACGGAAGATCTTCTCAACCATCTGGTAGTTCTCCTGTTCCAGTAGATCTTAGCCTGGGCCATCAGAACTGGGATGTACCTACAGGACAGGACAACAGTTATATACCAGTAGATCTTAGCCTGGGCCATCAGAACTGGGATGTACCTACAGGACAACAGTTATATACCAGTAGATCTTAGCCTGGGTTATCAGCACTGGGATGTACCTACAGGACAACAGTTATATACCAGTAGATCTTAGCCTGGGTTATCAGCACTGGGATGTACCTACAGGACAGGACAACAGTTATATACCAGTAGATCTTAGCCTGGGTTATCAGCACTGGGATGTACCTACAGGACAGGACAACAGTTATATACCAGTAGATCTTAGCCTGGGTTATCAGCACTGGGATGTACCTACAGGACAGGACAACAGTTATATACCAGTAGATCTTAGCCTGGGTTATCAGCACTGGGATGTACCTACAGGACAGGACAACAGTTATATACCAGTAGATCTTAGCCTGGGTTATCAGCACTGGGATGTACCTACAGGACAACAGTTATATACCAGTAGATCTTAGCCTGGGTTATCAGCACTGGGATGTACCTACAGGACAACAGTTATATACCAGTAGATCTTAGCCTGGGTTATCAGCACTGGGATGTACCTACAGGACAACAGTTATATACCAGTAGATCTTAGCCTGGGCCATCAGAACTGGGATGTACCTACAGGACAGGACAACAGTTTATATACCAGTAGATCTTAGCCTGGGTTATCAGCACAGAGATGTACCTACAGGACAGGACAACAGTTATATACCAGTAGATCTTAGCCTGGGTTATCAGAACTGGGATGTACCTACAGGACAGGACAACAGTTATATACCAGTAGATCTTAGCCTGGGTTATCAGCACAGAGATGTACCTACAGGACAGGACAACAGTTATATACCAGTAGATCTTAGCCTGGGTTATCAGCACAGAGATGTACCTACAGGACAGGACAACAGTTATATACCAGTAGATCTTAGCCTGGGCCATCAGAACTGGGATGTACCTACAGGACAGGACAACAGTTTATATACCAGTAGATCTTAGCCTGGGTTATCAGCACAGAGATGACAGGACAGGACAACAGTTATATACCAGTAGATCTTAGCCTGGGTTATCAGAACTGGGATGTACCTACAGGACAACAGTTATATACCAGTAGATCTTAGCCTGGGTTATCAGCACAGAGATGTACCTACAGGACAGGACAACAGTTATATACCAGTAGATCTTAGCCTGGGTTATCAGCACAGAGATGTACCTACAGGACAGGACAACAGTTATATACCAGTAGATCTTAGCCTGGGTTATCAGCACAGAGATGTACCTGGGCCATCAGAACTGGGATGTACCTACAGGACAGGACAGTTATATACCAGTAGATCTTAGCCTGGAGATTATCAGGACAACAGTTATATACCAGTAGATCTTAGCCTGGGTTATCAGAACTGGGATGACAGGGACAACAGTTATATACCAGTAGATCTTAGCCTGGGTTATCAGCACAGAGATGTACCTACAGGACAGGACAACAGTTATATACCAGTAGATCTTAGCCTGGGTTATCAGCACAGAGATGTACCTACAGGACAGGACAACAGTTATATACCAGTAGATCTTAGCCTGGGTTATCAGCACAGAGATGTACCTACAGGACAACAGTTATATACCAGTAGATCTTAGCCTGGGCCATCAGAACTGGGATGTACCTACAGGACAGGACAACAGTTTATATACCAGTAGATCTTAGCCTGGGTTATCAGCACAGAGATGTACCTACAGGACAGGACAACAGTTATATACCAGTAGATCTTAGCCTGGGTTATCAGAACTGGGATGTACCTACAGGACAACAGTTATATACCAGTAGATCTTAGCCTGGGTTATCAGCACAGAGATGTACCTACAGGACAGGACAACAGTTATATACCAGTAGATCTTAGCCTGGGTTATCAGCACAGAGATGTACCTACAGGACAGGACAACAGTTATATACCAGTAGATCTTAGCCTGGGTTATCAGCACAGTGGATGTACCTACAGGGACAGGATCAACAGCTGGGATACCTACCCATTATATACAGTGGTTCCTCCTTTAAAAGTTGCATCATACAGCACCTTGCGGGCTGCTGCAGCATTCTGTGGAACGTTATCTAATGGTCAGCCATTTTCTCTGTTAATGCAAATTAGTGCTAGTTTGACCACCAGAGGGCATCTTTGAGAAGCATTTGATAGTCTTCCATAAATCAAATCAAATCAAATTTTATTTGTCACATACACATGGTTAGCAGATGTTAATGCGAGTGTAGCGAAATGCTTGTGCTTCTAGTTCCGACAATGCAGTGATAACCAACAAGTAATCTAACTAACAATTCCAAAACTACTGTCTTATACACAGTGTAAGGGGATAAGGAATATGTACATAAGGATATATGAATGAGTGATGGTACAGAGCAGCATACAGTAGATGGTATCGAGTACAGTATATACATATGAGATGAGTATGTAGACAAAGTAAACAAAGTGGCATAGTTAAAGTGGCTAGTGACATAAGAATGCAGTCGATGATCTAGAGTACAGTATATACATATGCATATGAGATGAATAGTGTAGGGTAAGTAACATTATATAAGGTAGCATTGTTTAAAGTGGCTAGTGATATATTTACATCATTTCCCATCAATTCCCATTATTAAAGTGGCTGGAGTTGGGTCAGTGTCAATGACAGTGTGTTGGCAGCAGCCACTCAATGTTAGTGGTGGCTGTTTAACAGTCTGATGGCCTTGAGATAGAAGCTGTTTTTCAGTCTCTCGGTCCCAGCTTTGATGCACCTGTACTGACCTCGCCTTCTGGATGATAGCGGGGTGAACAGGCAGTGGTTCGGGTGGTTGATGTCCTTGATGATCTTTATGGCCTTCCTGTAACATGGGGTGGTGTAGGTGTCCTGGAGGGCAGGTAGTTTGCCCCCGGTGATGCGTTGTGCAGACCTCACTACCCTCTGGAGAGCCTTACGGTTGAGGGCGGAGCATATTGACATTACCAGAGAATTTAAAACCTTTTTTGTAATAACATAGCATATAAATCTAACTTGATTATTTAGCAGACATCACTTCCTTATAGCCGTCTGGATGAGAACGATGCCCATGTTGTCTGTTCTCTTTGGTCGCAATGTCTTCTTTTTTTAGATAAACAGCTTGTTTTTGAATGGTAACTGTGTAACAGGTGGAGTTTTGGGCGGGGTGAGGAAAGGTGTGACTTCCAGGTTACAATCGGCTATAAGTATACAGCAGAACGCCGATCGTCCTCACTTTGATTATGCTGTAACAACGTGCTGTAGCACCATGACCAGGATCTCTATTCATTTCTCTATTCATTTCTCTATTCATTTCTCTATTCATTTAAGTGAGCAGATTAGGGCTTTCAGGAGGAATATGGAAAATCTACTGGAGACATTTCAAAAGTACTGGTAGACTTGGTGATTTTGGTCACGGACATTGCTATTCACAAACAATATAATCAGATGCCTGTTTTACTCCGACCTCGAAAGCCCAGGAAAATGATCAGGTACGGTAGGCTGCAACACTGTAAAGCCCAGGAAAATGATCAGGTACAGTAGGCTACAATACTGTAAAGCCCAGGAAAATGATCAGGTACAGTAGGTTACAATACTGTAAAGCCCAGGAAAATGATCAGGTACAGTAGGCTACAATACTGTAAAGCCCAGGAAAATGATCAGGTACAGTTGGCGACAATACTGTAAAGCCCAGGAAAATGATCAGGTACAGTTGGCTACAATACTGTAAAGCCCAGGAAAATGATCAGGTACAGTAGGCTACAATACTGTAAAGCCTAGCAAAATGATCAGGTACAGTAGGCTATAATACTGTAAAGCCTATCAAAATGATCAGGTACAGTAGGCTACAATACTGTAAAGCCCAGGAATATGATCAGGTACAGTAGGCTACAATACTGTAAAGCCCAGGAAAATGATCAGGTACAGTAGGTTACAATACTGTAAAGCCCAGGAAAATGATCAGGTACAGTAGGCTACAATACTGTAAAGCCCAGGAAAATGATCAGGTACAGTTGTTACAATACTGTAAAGCCCAGGAAAATGACAATACTGGCTACAATAAAGCCCAGGAAAATGATCAGGTACAGTAGGCTACAATACTGTAGACCAAAATGATCCCAGGAAAATGATCAGGTACAGTAGGCTACAATACTGTAAAGCCCAGGAAAATGATCAGGTACAGTAGGCTACAATACTGTAAAGCCCAGGAAAATGATCAGGTACAGTAGGCTACAATACTGTAAAGCCCAGGAAAATGATCAGGTACAGTAGGCTACAATACTGTAAAGCCCAGGAAAATGATCAGGTACAGTAGGCTACAATACTGTAAAGCCCAGGAAAATCCCAGGAAAATGATCAGGTACAGTAGGCTACAATACTGTAAAGCCCAGGAAAATGATCAGGTACAGTAGGCTACAATACTGTAAAGCCCAGGAAAATGATCAGGTACAGTAGGCTACAATACTGTAAAGCCCAGGAAAATGATCAGGTACAGTAGGCTACAATACTGTAAAGCCCAGGAAAATGATCAGGCCCAGGAAAATGATCAGGTACAGTACTGTAAAGCCCAGGAATATGACAATACTGTAAAGCCCAGGAAAATGATCAGGTACAGTAGGCTACAATACTGTAAAGCCCAGGAAAATGATCAGGTACAGTAGGCTACAATACTGTAAAGCCCAGGAAAATGATCAGGTACAGTAGGCTACAATACTGTAAAGCCCAGGAAAATGATCAGGTACAGTAGGCTACAATACTGTAAAGCCCAGGAAAATGATCAGGTACAGTAGGCTACAATACTGTAAAGCCTAGCAAAATGATCAGGTACAGTAGGCTACAATACTGTAAAGCCCAGGAAAATGATCAGGTACAGTAGGCTACAACTGTAAAGCCCAGGAAAATGATCAGGTACAGTAGGCTACCTGTAAAGCCCAGGAAAATGATCAGGTACAGTAGGCTACAATACTGTAAAGCCCAGCAGAATGATCAGGTACAGTAGGCTACAATACTGTAAAGCCCAGCAAAATGATCAGGTACAGTAGGCTACAATACTGTAAAGCCCAGGAAAATGATCAGGTACAGTAGGCTACAATACTGTAAAGCCCAGCAGAATGATCAGGTACAGTAGGCTACAATACAGGAAATGATGTAAGTAGGCTACAATACTGTAAAGCCCAGGAAAATGATCAGGTACAGTAGGCTACAATACTGTAAAGCCCAGGAATGATCAGGTACAGTAGGCTACAATACTGTAAAGCCCAGGAAAATGATCAGGTACAGTAGGCTACAATACTGTAAAGCCCAGGAAATGATCAGGTACAGTAGGCTACAATACTGTACTGTAAAGCCCAGCAAATGATCAGGTACAGTAGGCTACAATACTGTAAAGCCCAGGAAAATGATCAGGTACAGTAGGCTACAATACTGTAAAGCCCAGCAGAATGATCAGGTACAGTAGGCTACAATACTGTAAAGCCCAGGAAAATGATCAGAATGATCAGGTACAGTAGGTTACAATACTGTAAAGCCCAGGAAAATGATCAGGTACAGTAGGCTACAATACTGTAAAGCCCAGCAGAATGATCAGGTACAGTAGGCTACAATACTGTAAAGCCCAGGAAAATGATCAGGTACAGTAGGCTACAATACTGTAAAGCCCAGCAGAATGATCAGGTACAGTAGGCTACAATACTGTAAAGCCCAGCAGAATGATCAGGTACAGTAGGCTACAATACTGTAAAGCCCAGCAGAATGATCAGGTACAGTAGGCTACAATACTGTAAAGCCCAGGAAGAATGATCAGGTACAGTAGGCTACAATACTGTAAAGCCCAGCAGAATGATCAGGTACAGTAGGCTACAATACTGTAAAGCCCAGCAGAATGATCAGGTACAGTAGGCTACAATACTGTAAAGCCCAGCAGGATGATCAGGTACAGTAGGCTACAATACTGTAAAGCCCAGCAGAATGATCAGGTACAGTAAAATGATCAGGTACAATACTGTAAAGCCCAGCAGAATGATCAGGTACAGTAGGCTACAATACTGTAAAGCCCAGCAAATGATCCAGGCTACAATACTGTAAAGAATGATCAGGTACAGTAGGCTACAATACTGTAAGCCCAGCCCAGCAGAATGATCAGGTACAGTAGGCTACAATACTGTAAAGCCCAGCAGAATGATCAGGTACAGTAGGCTACAATACTGTAAAGCCCAGCAGAATGATCAGGTACAGTAGGCTACAATACTGTAAAGTGGATCTAATCATGATAATAAATCGACTGCTGGTCTTTACTGTCTGCTGCACATGTTTACATTGTATTCCAATTCCAGAGAAACTATTCAAGCCGTCGACTCACTGATGAATGAGGATGACGAGCGATCGGTAAAGGCCATCTGTAATCTGCTGACATCACCGCACAACATCAACATCGCTCTAATCACAGTCAGAAGACAGTTGAAGAAACTGGAGAGGACTTATGGTAAGGTTCAGTAAGACATGTTATATATATATATATATAAACTGGAGAGGACTTATGGTAAGGCTCAGTAAGACATGTTATATATATATATAAACTGGAGCGGAGTTAAGTCCCGCAGCGTCAGCTCCCAACTTTTAAAGCAGGAACCACTATAGCAGTAAATGTTAGCCTGGGGGAGTCACCAATACGGAAGAAGAGGAGACATTGACACTGACCCAACTCCAGCCACTTTAATAATGGGAATGGATGGGAAATGTTATATCACTAGCCACTTTAAACAATGCTACCTTATATAATGTTACTTACCCTACATTATTCATCTCGTATGCATACGTATATACTGTACTCTATATCATCGACTGCATCCTTATGTAATACATGTATCACTAGCCACTTTAACTATGCCACTTTGTTTACTTTGTCTACATACTCATCTCATATGTATATACTGTACTCGATACCATCTACTGTATGCTGCTCTGTACCATCACTCATTCATATATCCTTATGTACATATTCTTTATCCCCTTACACTGTGTATAAGACAGTAGTTTTGGAATTGTTAGTTAGATTACTTGTTGGTTATTACTGCATTGTCGGAACTAGAAGCACAAGCATTTCGCTACACTCGCATTAACATCTGCTAACCATGTGTATGTGACAAATAAAATTTGATTTGATTTGAAACACCATTCAGACAACCAGACAGGGAGAAGGTCCAGACCAGCCACCAATCAGACAGGGAGAATGTCCAGACCAGCCACCAATCAGACAGGGAGAAGGTCCAGACCAGCCACCAATCAGGGAAGAATAATGGACCAAAGTGACCAACCAGCAGAGTAGGTGAGGTAAGTCACCAATCAGGGAAGAAAGGTGAGACAAGCTACCAATCAGACAGGAGAATACTCAGTAGGGGCGGGGTCTACTCACTTCTCCACCATCTCATCGTAGTCCTGGAGGGTTTTCTTCAAGGCTTCGTTATCCCGGGCTAGTCTGGCTTCCTGTATCTTAGAGACAAAGATTACACACAGGTCACGGGCTAGTCTGGCTTCCTGTATCTTAGAGACAAAGATTACACACAGGTCACGGGCTAGTCTGGCTTCCTGTATCCTAGAGACAAAGATTACACACAGGTCACGGACTAGTCTGGCTTCCTGTATCCTAGAGACAAAGATTACACACAGGTCACGGGCTAGTCTGGCTTCCTGTATCCTAGAGACAAAGATTACACACAGGTCACGGGCTAGTCTGGCTTCCTGTATCCTAGAGACAAAGATTACACACAGGTCACGGGCTAGTCTGGCTTCCTGTATCCTAGAGACAAAGATTACACACAGGTCACGGGCTAGTCTGGCTTCCTGTATCCTAGAGACAAAGATTACACACAGGTCACGGGCTAGTCTGGCTTCCTGTATCCTCAGAGACAAAAGACTACACACAGGTCACGGGCTAGCCTGGCTTCCTGTATCCTAGAGACAAAGATTACACACAGGTCACGGGCTAGCCTGGCTTCCTGTATCCTAGAGACAAAGATTACACACAGGTCACGGGCTAGCCTGGCTTCCTGTATCCTAGAGACAAAGATTACACACAGGTCACGGGCTAGTCTGGCTTCCTGTATCCTAGAGACAAAGACTACACACAGGTCACGGGCTAGTCTGGCTTCCTGCACCTTAGAGACAAAGACTACACACAGGTCACGGGCTAGCCTGGCTTCCTGTATCCTAGAGACAAAGACTACACACAGGTCACGGGCTAGCCTGGCTTCCTGTATCCTAGAGACAAAGATTACACACAGGTCACGGGCTAGCCTGGCTTCCTGTATCCTAGAGACAAAGATTACACACAGGTCACGGGCTAGCCTGGCTTCCTGTATCCTAGAGACAAAGACTACACACAGGTCACGGGCTAGCCTGGCTTCCTGTATCCTAGAGACAAAGATTACACACAGGTCACGGGCTAGCCTGGCTTCCTGCACCTTAGAGACAAAGACTACACACAGGTCACTAGAGACAAAGACTACACACACAGGTACACACAGGTCACGGGCTAGTCTGGCTTCCTGCCTGGCTTCCTGCACCTTAGAGACAAAGACTACACACAGGTCACGGGCTAGCCTGGCTTCCTGCACCTTAGAGACAAAGATTGCACACAGGTCACGGGCTAGTCTGGCTTCCTGCACCTTAGAGACAGACTACACACAGGTCACGGGCTAGCCTGGCTTCCTGCACCTTAGAGACAAAGATTGCACACAGGTCACGGGCTAGTCTGGCTTCCTGCACCTTAGAGACAGACTACACACAGGTCACGGACTAGCCTGGCTTCCTGCACCTTAGAGACAAAGACTGCACACAGGTCACGGGCTAGTCTGGCTTCCTGCACCTTAGAGACAGACTACACACAGGTCACGGACTAGCCTGGCTTCCTGCACCTTAGAGACAGACTACACACAGGTCACAGGCTAGTCTGGCTTCCTGCACCTTAGAGACAGACTACACACAGGTCACTATGGATGCTTTATGTTGTTCTCTCCAATAATAACACAGTCTTATCACTGTATCCTGAACAGGGGAAAACGTGATGTCATTCTGTAAAAACACATCACTGATAGCTATTTAAAGCTATAAAGGTTAAACAGCACCAATGTGAATGTAGAAGGCTTGGAAAAGGTAAGCTTTCGTCCCAAATGGCACCCTAGTCCCATAGGGCTCAACTCAAAAAGTAGTGCACTCTTAGGAAGAAAAAAGTGCTATCTAGAACCTATAAAAGGGTTCTTCGGCTGTCCCCATAGGAGAATCCTTTGAAGAACCCTTTTTGGTTCCAGGTAGAACCCTTTTGAGTTCCATGTAGAATCTTGTACACAGAGAGTTCTACATGGAACCAAAAAGAGTTCTTCAAAGGATTTCCCTATGGGGACAGCCGAAGAACCCTTTTGGAACCCTTGCGGTTCCATTCGGGACGCAGACTAAAGCTAATAAACAAGCTGGTGGCCTGAGAGAGCAGAATGGAAGAATGTAACCTGTGGGGCCTCGGACGAAAGAGAAGGAGAATGGAAGACCAAATAGATGAGAGAAGGATGACAACAGGATAACATGATAACCAGACAACATCAACATGATAACCAGACAACATCAACAGGATAACCAGACAACATCAACAGGATAACCAGACAACATCAACAGGATAACCAGACAACATCAACAGGATAAGCAGACACCATGAACAGGATAACCAGACAACATGAACAGGATAACAGGATAACCAGACAACATCAACAGGATAACCAGACAACATCAACAGGATAACCAGACAACATCAACAGGATAACAGGATAACCAGACAACATGAACAGGATAACCAGACAACATCAACAGGATAACCAGACAACATCAACAGGATAACAGGATAACCAGACAACATCAACAGGATAACCAGACAACATCAACAGGATAACCAGACAACATCAACAGGATAACCAGACAACATCAACAGGATACCAGGATAACCAGACAACATGAACAGGATAACCAGACAACATTAACAGGATAACCAGACAACATCAACAGGATAACAGGATAACCAGACAACATGAACAGGATAACCAGACACCATCAACAGGATAACCAGACAACATGAACAGGATAACCAGACAACATGAACAGGATAACCAGACAACATCAACAGGATAACCAGACAACATCAACAGGATACCAGGATAACCAGACAACATGAACAGGATAACCAGACAACATCAACAGGATAACCAGACAACATCAACAGGATAACCAGACAACATCAACAGGATAACAGGATAACCAGACAACATGAACAGGATAACAGGATAACCAGACAACATCAATAGGATAACCAGACAACATGAACAGGATAACCAGACAACATGAACAGGATAACATGATAACCAGACAACATCAACAGGATAACATGATAACCAGACAACATCAATAGGATAACCAGACAACATGAACAGGATAACAGGATAACCAGACAACATGAACAGGATAACAGGATAACCAGACAACATCAACAGGATAACCAGACAACATGAACAGGATAACAGGATAACCAGACAACATGAACAGGATAACAGGATAACCAGACAACATCAACAGGATAACAAGATAACCAGACAACATCAACAGGATAACCAGACAACATCAACAGGATAACCAGACAACATCAACAGGATAACAGGATAACCAGACAACATCAACAGGATAACATGATAACCAGACAACATCAATAGGATAACCAGACAACATGAACAGGACAACATGATAACCAGACAACATGAACAGGATAACAGGATAACCAGACAACATCGGAAGACAGAGAGAGAGAGAGGACACTGGAAGATTGTAACCTGTTTGGTCAGCTTGCGTAGTTGATCTGTCAACTTGGCGTTCATCTCATCAAACTTCCTGAAGGCCTGCGTTGGTCAAACACAACAGAGACATGATCAGAGACAGGAATATATACCTCAGAATATACAAAGAGCAGGTGGTATACAGTTATTAGTACAAGTAGGCAGTAGGTTGCATGGGGTGATTAGTACTAGACAGTAGGTAGTATACAGTTATTAGTACTAGACAGTAGGTAGTATACAGTTATTAGTACTAGACAGTAGGTAGTATACAGTTATTAGTACTAGACAGTAGGTAGTATACAGTGATTAGTACTAGGTAGTAGGTAGTATAGAGTGATTAGTACTAGGTAGTAGGTAGTATAGAGTGATTTGTACTAGACAGTAGGTAGTATACAGTTATTAGTACTAGACAGTAGGTAGTATACAGTTATTAGTACTAGACAGTAGGTAGTATACAGTTATTAGTACTAGACAGTAGGTAGTATACAGTTATTAGTACTAGACAGTAGGTAGTATACAGTTATTAGTACTAGGTAGTAGGTAGTATACTGAGTGATTAGTACTAGGTAGTAGGTAGTATAGAGTGATTAGTACTAGGTAGTAGGTAGTATAGAGTGATTTGTACTAGACAGTAGGTAGTATACAGTTATTAGTACTAGAGTAGGAGTATACAGTATTAGTACTAGTAGTAGGTTGTATACAGTGATTAGTACTAGGTAGTAGGTAGTATACAGTGATTAGTACTAGGTAGTAGGTAGTATACAGTGATTAGTACTAGGTAGTAGGTAGTATAGGTGATTAGTACTAGGTAGTAGGTTGTATACAGTGATTAGTACTAGGTAGTAGGTTGTAGTGCCCTAGGCAGTAGGTAGTATACAGTGATTAGTACTAGGTAGTAGGTAGTATACAGTGATTAGTACTAGGTAGTAGGTAGTATAGAGTGATTAGTACTAGGTAGTAGGTAGTATAGAGTGATTAGTACTAGGTAGTAGGTAGTATAGAGTGATTAGTACTAGGTAGTAGGTAGTATAGAGTGATTAGTACTAGGTAGTAGGTAGTATAGAGTGATTAGTACTAGGTAGTAGGTAGTATAGAAGTGATTAGTACTAGGTAGTAGGTAGTATAGAGTGATTAGTACTAGGTAGTAGGTAGTATAGAGTGATTAGTACTAGGTAGTAGGTAGTATAGAGTGATTAGTACTAGGTAGTAGGTAGTATAGAGTGATTAGTACTAGGTAGTAGGTAGTATAGAGTGATTAGTACTAGGTAGTAGGTAGTATAGAGTGATTAGTACTAGGTAGTAGGTAGTATATGACGAGGTGAGGTGGTATAGAGTGATTAGTACTAGGTAGTAGGTAGTATAGAGTGATTAGTACTAGGTAGTAGGTAGTATAGAGTGATTAGTACTAGGTAGTAGGTAGTATAGTGTGATTAGTACTAGGTAGTAGGTAGTATAGAGTGATTAGTACTAGGTAGTAGGTAGTATAGAGTGATTAGTACTAGGTAGTAGGTAGTATAGAGTGATTAGTACTAGGTAGTAGGTAGTATAGAGTGATTAGTACTAGGTAGTAGGTAGTATAGAGTGATTAGTACTAGGTAGTAGGTAGTATAGAGTGATTAGTACTAGGTAGTAGGTAGTATAGAGTGATTAGTACTAGGTAGTAGGTAGTATAGAGTGATTAGTACTAGGTAGTAGGTAGTATAGAGTGATTAGTACTAGGTAGTAGGTAGTATAGAGTGATTAGTACTAGGTAGTAGGTGGTATAGAGTGATTAGTACTAGGTAGTAGGTAGTATAGAGTGATTAGTACTAGGTAGTAGGTAGTATAGAGTGATTAGTACTAGGTAGTAGGTAGTATAGAGTGATTAGTACGAGGTAGTAGGTGGTATAGAGTGATTAGTACTAGGTAGTAGGTAGTATAGTGATTAGTACTAGGTAGTAGGTAGTATAGTGATTAGTACTAGGTAGTAGGTAGTATAGAGTGATTAGTACTAGGTAGTAGGTAGTATAGTGATTAGTACTAGGTAGTAGGTGGTATAGAGTGATTAGTACTAGGTAGTAGGTAGTATAGAGTGATTAGTACTAGGTAGTAGGTAGTATAGTGATTAGTACTAGGTAGTAGGTGGTATAGAGTGATTAGTACTAGGTAGTAGGTAGTATAGAGTGATTAGTACTAGGTAGTAGGTAGTATAGAGTGATTAGTACTAGGTAGTAGGTGGTACAGGGTGTAAATGGTGTGTAGTTTTGTTGTTACCTCCTCTGGAGCGGTCTGGCAGGTCAACATGGCGTCCAGAAACTCATACAGATACTGGAACGGTAGAAACCACATAGATCAACTGTTTATTACATAGCAGGAGAAGGAGGACCAGAAAATGAATTGGGGATGTGTAGCAAGAACAGGATTTATAGAGGTCTTTCAATCCAGAACAGGATGTATATAGAGGTCTTTCAATCCAGAACAGGATGTATATAGAGGTCTTTCAATCCCATAGGATTTATATAGAGGTCTTTCAATCCAGAACAGGATGTATATAGAGGTCTTTCAATCCAGAACAGGATGTATATAGAGGTCTTTCAATCCAGAACAGGACATATATAGAGGTCTTTCAATCCAGAACAGGATTTATATAGAGGTCTTTCAATCCAGAACAGGACATATATAGAGGTCTTTCAATCCAGAACAGGATGTATATAGAGGTCTTTCAATCCAGAACAGGACATATATAGAGGTCTTTCAATCCAGAACAGGACATATATAGAGGTCTTTCAATCCAGAACAGGATGTATATAGAGGTCTTTCAATCCCACATGGAAAATGTAATGTGGACATCACATCAGGGTCAGACTAACATGTATGCTTTTGAAGTAAAACTATCCCTAGGGACTGACCGTAGGGATGTAGTATGAACATATAGGACAATAAAAGGGACCTGTGGTTCTTACCGGGGTGAGGAACTTGTAGGTGAGGTGTGCATTCTCTGCCATCACATCAGCAGCCAGATCAAAATACTGAGACAGAGAGAGAGAATGAGTAGAGTAGATATACAGTAGTAGAGTACAGTATAACAGTAGAGTACAGTATAACAATAGAGTACAGTATAACAGTAGATGAGGTGTGCATTCTCTGCCATCACATCAGCAGCCAGATCAAAATACTGAGACAGAGAGAGAGAATATAGTAGATATACAGTAGTAGAGTACAGTAGAGTACAGTATAACAGTAGAGTACAGTATAACAGTATAATATATTAGACTACAGTATAATATAGTAGAGTACAGTATAATAGTATAATATATTAGACTACAGTATAATATAATATAGTAGAGTACAGTATAATAGTATAATATATTAGACTACAGTATAATATAGTAGAGTACAGTATAATAGTATAATAGAGTAGAGTACAGTATAATAGTATAATATAGTAGAGTACAGTAGAGTATAGTATAATATAGTAGAGTACAGTATAATAGTATAATAGAGTAGAGATAGTATATTAGTATAATATAGTAGAGTACAGTATAATAGTATAATATAGTTGAGTACAGTAGAGTATAGTATAATATAGTAGAGTACAGTATAATAGTATAATAGAGTAGAGATAGTATAATAGTATAATATAGTAGAGTACAGTATAATAGTATAATAGAGTAGAGATAGTATACTAGTATAATATAGTAGAGTACAGTATAATAGTATAATATAGTAGAATACAGTATAATAGTATAATAGAGTAGAGTACAGTAGAGTATAGTATAATATAGTAGAATACCCTACCTCATATTTGCAGTATAGTATAATATAGTACAGTATAATAGTATAATAGAGTAGAGTACAGTAGAGTATAGTATAATATAGTAGAATACCCTACCTCATATTTGCAGTATAGTATAATATAGTACAGTATAATAGTATAATAGAGTAGAGTACAGTAGAGTATAGTATAATATAGTAGAATACCCTACCTCATATTTGCAGTATAGTATAATATAGTACAGTATAATAGTATAATAGAGTAGAGTACAGTAGAGTATAGTATAATATAGTAGAATACCCTACCTCATATTTGCAGTATAGTAGCAGCAGGTTTCCGAAGGTGACCGGGGGGAAGGGGATCTGCTGCAGGAGGAAGGCCAGTTTCTCAAAACCCTCCGATGGCTTCTTATCCATGTTCATCAGGGCCTGGTTGTGGAGCGTCACTGGGTCCAGCTCCTACAAGACAACAGACATGTGGAAATAACTATTTGTTCTTTAACTAACTAGCCTAGTTAAATACAGGATCAAATAAAAAATAATAAATGATATTTCATTGTCCATTGGTTAGAAGGAGAATGTCTCCACACACACGTCACAACAGCTTTCTGTCTGACAGAGTGCTCCTGGTCCCCTGATCCCCAATCAGTGTGTGAGTGTTGATATAGATGGTCACTAGAGGGCAGCACCCACTGAGCCACAGATAGAGATGTACCTTACAGCACAGCACCACTGTCTCCAACCTACATGAGTGGTAAGGGCTGACATATGTACACACACAAGTACACACACAGTACCTCCTCTGATCTGGGAGGCATGTCAGTCAAGGCCTCCTGAGCTGCATCGCCTGGAGACAGACAGACAGAGAGACAGAGTTGAGCTTACTTACAAGCCCTTATGCAGTTTAAGTAAAAAATAGATAAGTTTAAAAAAATTATAATAAAAGTAACAAGAAATTAAAGAGCAGCAGTAAAATAACAATAGCGAGGCTATATAATGTGCGGGGGCACCGGTTAGTCGAGGTAATTGAGGTGATATGTACATGTAGGTAGAGTTAAAGTGACTACGCATAGATTATAAACAGAGAGTACCAGCCTGGTATACTATGAGAACGGACAGTTTTTCAGCTGGTAATTTCTGACAGCCTGGTCACAGTACACCCCCTGGACAGAATGCTAGTCCATCACAGTACACCCCTGGACAGAATGCTAGTCCATCACAGTACACCCCCTGGATCACAGTACACCCCTGGACAGAATGCTAGTCTATCACAGTACACCCCCTGGACAGAATGCTAGTCCATCACAGTACACCCCCTGGACAGAATGCTAGTCTATCACAGTACACCCCCTGGACAGAATGCTAGTCCATCACAGTACACCCCCTGGACAGAATGCTAGTCCATCACAGTACACCCCCTGGATCACAGTACACCCCCTGGACAGAATGCTAGTCTATCACAGTACACCCCCTGGACAGAATGCTAGTCTATCACATTACACCCCCTGGACAGAATGCTAGTCTATCACAGTACACCCCCTGGAGAGAGTACAAGTCTATCACAGTACACCCCCTGGACAGAATGCTAGTCTATCACAGTACACCCCCTGGACAGAATACTAGTCTATCACAGTACACCCCCTGAATAGAATACTAGTCTATCACAGTACACCCCCTGGACAGAATGCTAGTCTATCACAGTACACCCCCTGGACAGAATGATAGTCTATCACAGTACACCCCCTGGACAGAATGCTAGTCTATCACAGTACACCCCCTGGACAGAATGCTAGTCTATCACAGTACACCCCCTGGACAGAATGCTAGTCTATCACAGTAGACCCCCTGGACAGAATATTAGTCTATCACAGTACACCCCCTGGACAGAATGCTAGTCTATCACATTACACCCCCTGGAGAGAATGCTAGTCTATCACAGTACACCCCCTGGAGAGAATGCTAGTCTATCACAGAGCTTTAGACATCTCCTTAATGCTGAGAGTCAAGGGCGGACACTCTAACCACAAGGCTGCTGAATGTACTCACAGTTTTGAGCTGGTATTCTATAGCAGCCTTGAGGTTGAAGCCTTCTATGAGGCGGTCTCATGTAGGATCAGGGTGTTCCCAACACTCCTCACGTCAATGCCCTCTGTCGTCATGCCAACGCTCAGCTCTGGACGACGAGAACACACACAGCACAGAGAGACACAGGATGGTCAGGGGAAAACATGGATGAGAAGGAGGGTCACTAAGGGAAAACCCCAACAGAGTGATCAGGTATCTAGCTAAACAGGTGTGCCGACCTGGATGTTCCCTGATCCCTCTCTCGATGATCTCTCCGATGAACTTGAGGGCCTGACCATACTGTTTCATACTGTAGTAGCACAGACCTATGTTGTAGGACAGTTCTGAGACAGGAGGAGGAGAGAGAGGCAGGGGAGAAGAGGAGGGAATTGGGGGGAGGGACAGGGACATAGGGAGGGGGAGAGGAGAGGAGGAGGGAGAAGGAGAGAATTACGGGGAGAGGAGAGAGGGGGATGGAGAGGAGGAGAGAATTAGGGGGAGAGGAGAGAGAGGGAGGGAGAGGAGGAGAGAATTAGGGGAGAGGAGAGAGAGTGAGGGAGAGGAGGAGAGAATTAGGGGAGGGAGAGAGAGGGAGGGAGAGGAGGAGAGAATTAGGGGAGGAAGAGAGAGAGGGAGGAGGAGGAGAGAAGTAGGGGAGAAGAGAGAGAGGGAGGAGAGGAGGAGAGAATTAGGGGAGGAAGAGAGAGGTTCAGCAAATGCAAGAGACTTTTAGGACAGGCAAAAGGTTGTGACGTTTTCCTTGGTGTGTGTGTGAGTGTGAGTGTGTGCGTGCGTGCAGTTACCTGGGTTGGTAGCCCAGCACCTGCATGGCAGACATGAACTTCTTGCAAGCCTCCTCGTACTCCCCTCCTTGAGAGTAGACAGCCCATGTCCACGTCATAGTCTGGGTCGTCCTGGGGAAGCTGCTCTACCAGTGTCTGACAGGGAGAGGGTTCATAAAGGCCTTATAAGAGGTCATAAAGGGTTATAGGAGTCATAAGGGCATATTAGTTGAGGAAATTTGTTATAAGAGGTCACAAGGGTATCTAAATGGATCAAAACACTAACTAAGCAGTTATAAGAGGTTATATTAAGTTCTCCTGACCTCAGGACATACAGTAACTACCAGGTTATATTAGGTTCTCCTGACCTCATGACATACAGTAACTACCAGGTTATATTAGGTTCTCCTGACCTCATGACATACAGTAACTACCAGGTTATATTAGGTTCTCCTGACCTCATGACATACAGTAACTACCAGGTTATATTAGGTTCTCCTGACCTCATGACATACAGTAACTACCAGGTTATATTAGGTTCTCCTGACCTCATGACATACAGTAACTACCAGGTTATATTAGGTTCTCCTGACCTCATGACATACAGTAACTACCAGGTTATATTAGGTTCTCCTGACCTCATGACATACAGTAACTACCAGGTTATATTAGGTTCTCCTGACCTCATGACATACAGTAACTACCAGGTTATATTAGGTTCTCCTGACCTCAGGACATTAACTACCAGGTTATATTAGGTTCTCCTGACCTCATGACATACAGTAACTACCAGGTTATATTAGGTTCTCCTGACCTCATGACATACAGTAACTACCAGGTTATATTAGGTTCTCCTGACCTCATGACAGTAACTACCAGGTTATATTAGGTTCTCCTGACCTCATGACATACAGTAACTACCAGGTTATATTAGGTTCTCCTGACCTCATGACATACAGTAACTACCAGGTTATATTAGGTTCTCCTGACCTCATGACATACAGTAACTACCAGGTTATATTAGGTTCTCCTGACCTCATGACATACAGTAACTACCAGGTACATGTTTCTGGTCTTTAGTTCTGGTTCTAGTTCTAGTTAAGTTCTGGTTCTAGTTCTGGTTAAGGTATGGTTCTAGTTCTGGGTCTAGTTCTGGTTAAGTTATGTTCTAGTTCTGGTTAAGTTCTGGTTCTAGTTCCGTTCTAGTTCTGGTTCTAGTTACGGTTTAGTTCTGATTTAATGATAGTACTAGTTCTGGTTCTAGTTCTGGTTCTGATTTAGTTCTGGTTCTAGTTCTGGCACGAGTCATGACTCTATTGATGTTCTAGTCATGGCTCTAGTCATAGTTCTAGTCATGGTTCTATTGACGTTCTAGTCATGGTTCTAGTTCTGGTTCTAGTCATGGTTCTAGTTCTGGTTCTAGACATGGTTCTATTGATGTTCTAGTTCAGGTTCTAGTCATGGCTCTAGTCATAGGTCTAATTCAGGTTCTAGTCATGCTTCTGGTTCAGGTTCTAATCATGGTTCTATTGATGTTCTAGTCATGGTTCTAGTCAAGGTTCTAGTTCTAGTCATGGTTCTAGTTCAGGTTCAAGTCATGGTTCTAGTTCTGGTTCTAGTCATGGTTCAATTGATGTTCTAGTCATGGTTCTAGTTCTCGTTCAGGTTCTAGTCATGGTTCTAGTTCTAGTCATGGTTCTAGTTCAGGTTCTAGTCATGGTTCTGGTTCTAGTCATGGTTCTAGTTCTGGTTCTAGTTATGGCCAAGTCCAGTATATGTCCAATACTAGTCTCTACTAACCTTCGCTCCAGAGTACTCCTCTTCTCCGTATTTGATGGATGCCTGCAGTTTGATCATCTGTGGGGAGAGAAGGACAGAACATGGGTCAGAAGAGAGAAATAACTAAGAGAATATGGTTGAAGAACATAATTATATCTCAGTGTGGTAAGATGACTCTACCTGGTAGTAACCATTATAACTCTACCGGGTAGTAAACATTATAACTCTACCTGGTAGTAAACATTATAACTCTACCTGGTAGTAAACATTATAACTCTACCTGGTAGTAAACATTATAACTCTACCTGGTAGTAAACATTATAACTCTACCTGGTAGTAAACATTATAACTCTACCTGGTAGTAAACTGGTAGTAAACATTATAACTCTACCTGGTAGTAAACATTATAACTCTACCTACCTGGTAGTAAACATTATAACTCTACCTGGTAGTAAACATTATAACTCTACCTGGTAGTAAACATTATAACTCTACCTGGTAGTAAACATTATAACTCTACCTGGTAGTAAACATTATAACTCTACCTGGTAGTAAACATTATAACTCTACCTGGTAGTAAACATTATAACTCTACCTGGAAGTAAACATTATAACTCTACCTGGTAGTAAACATTATGACTCTACCTGTAGTAGTAAACATTATGACTCTACCTGGTAGTAACCATTATAACTCTACCTGGTAGTAAACATTAAACATTATAACTCTACCTGGTAGTAAACATTATAACTCTACCTGGTAGTAAACATTATAACTCTACCTGGTGGGTCTGGTAGTAAACATTATAACTCTGCCTGGTAGGTCTGGTAGTAAACATTATAACTCTACCTGGTAGTAAACATTATAACTCTACCTGGTAGTAAACATTATAACTCTACCTGGTAGTAAACATTATGACTCTACCTGGTAGTAAACATTATGACTCTACCTGGTAGTAACCATTATAACTCTACCTGGTAGTAAACATTATAACTCTACCTGGTAGTAAACATTATAACTCTACCTGGTAGTAAACATTATAACTCTACCTGGTAGTAAACATTATAACTCTACCTGGTAGTAAACATTATAACTCTCTAGTAAATAATAACTCTACCTGGTAGTAAACATTATAACTCTACCTGGTAGTACCTGGTAGTAAACATTATAATTATAACTCTACCTGGTAGTAAACATTATAACTCTACCTGGTAGTAAACATTATAACTCTACCTGGTGGGTCTGGTAGTAAACATTATAACTCTACCTGGTAGTAAACATTATAACTCTACCTGGTAGTAAACATTATAACTCTACCTGGTAGTAAACATTATAACTCTACCTGGTAGTAAACACCTGGTAGTAAACTCTACCTGGTAGTAAACATTATAACTCTACCTGGTAGTAAACATTATGACTCTACCTGGTAGTAAACATTATGACTCTACCTGGTAGTAACATTATAACTCTACCTGGTAGTAAACATTATAACTCTACCTGGTAGTAAACATTATAACTCTACCTGGTGGGTCTGGTAGTAAACATTATAACTCTGCCGGGTAGGTCTGGTAGTAAACATTATAACTCTACCTGGTAGTAAACATTATAACTCTACCTGGTAGTAAACATTATAACTCTACCTGGTGGGTCTGGTAGTAAACATTATAACTCTACCTGGTAGTAAACATTATAACTCTACCTGGTAGTAAACATTATAACTCTACCTGGTAGTAAACATTATAACTCTACCTGGTAGTAAACATTATAACTCTACCTGGTAGTAAACAGTATAACTCTACCTGGTAGTAAACATTATAACTCTACCTGGTAGTAAACATTATAACTCTACCTGGTAGTAAACATTATAACTCTACCTGGTAGTAAACATTATAACTCTACCTGGTAGTAAACATTATAACTCTACCTGGTAGTAAACATTATAACTCTACCTGGTAGGTCTGGTAGTAAACATTATAACTCTACCTGGTAGTAAACATTATAACTCTACCTGGTAGTAAACATTATAACTCTACCTGGTAGTAACCATTATAACTATACCTGGTAGTAAACATTATAACTCTACCTGGTAGTAAACATTATAACTCTACCTGGTAGTAAACATTATAACTCTACCTGGTAGGTCTGGTAGTAAACATTATAACTCTACCTGGTAGTAACCATTATAACTCTACCTGGTAGCAACATTATAACTCTACCTGGTAGTAAACATTATAACTCTACCTGGTAGTAAAACATTATAACTCTAGTAAACATTATAACTCTACCTGGTAGTAAACATTATAACTCTACCTGGTAGTAAACATTATAACTCTACCTGGTAGTAAACATTATAACTCTACCTGGTAGTAACATTATAACTACCTGGTAGTAAACATTATAACTCTACCTGGTAGTAAACATTATAACTCTACCTGGTAGTAAACATTATAACTCTACCTGGTAGTAACATTATAACTCTACCTGGTAGTAAACATTATAACTCTACCTGGTAGTAAACATTATAACTCTACCTGGTAGTAAACATTATAACTCTACCTGGTAGTAAACATTATAACTCTACCTGGTAGTAAACATTATAACTCTACCTGGTAGTAACCATTATAACTCTACCTGTTAGTAAACATTATAACTCTACCTGGTAGTAAACATTATAACTCTGCCTGGTAGTAAACATTATAACTCTACCTGGTGGGGCAGGAGAGGTTCGGATCCTGGTAAATAGGTTCCGGAACAAAACAGTCCAAAACTGAGAGGTTCTGTGTCCTGTTGTGGCAGGATCCGGCTCAAATGAAGCACTGATTCTACTTCCTACCTTGGTATTATAACTTCATGTATGAAGTGTACCTTGGTGTGGCTGGTAGGGTTGTCCAATAGAAAGGTAGCCTTCATGGCCTCAGGGTAGGCACAGGCCCCGTACAGAGACTGGGCGTAATACAGCCTGTACTCCTCCACCTCGGGGTGTAGCTGGGTCAGCTGCTCATAGCACTCTGCTGCGTTGGTGAAGTCCTGCATGTGGTAGTAGCAGTAGCCTAGCAGAGACAGGGCTGCCCGTGACTGGGAGGAGGAGGAGAAGGTAGAGGAGGAGGAGAATGAGAAGATTACGGGATCCATTCAATCCATATCGCCCAAGTTCAGCACTATATGGCGATTGACATTTAAAGGTAATGTTCCCGCATTCCATGAGACTGCAGTCACGGTAAACGCTGCATATATTGTCTATAGGTAATCGAAAATGACCTTTAAAATTTCAAGAATGCTATAGCGATGAACTTTGCCGATACGGATTGAATCGAGCCCTAGATGTATTGTCCAATGAAATAGTCTGAGGGACAGTCTGTTTGTGCTATCATGACAAGCTATCATGACAAGTCACTCATTAGCAAGCTAAACATTGGCTTGCCGGTGACAGCAATGGAGTTGGCAATAGCACAAACTGATCTGGGAGCAGGCTATAGAAGGAGACGACAGACCTGGGACCAGGCTATAGAAGGAGACGACAGACCTGGGACCAGGCTATAGAAGGAGACAACAGATCTGAAAGGAGACACCTGGGACAGGCTATAGAAGGAGACACACACACACTCACTACCTTCATCTGTTTCTGCAGTTCATTGCTGAGGATGTGGATAGCCTCTCCATACCGCCCATCTTTGATCTATAGGAGAACAGAGTTAGCAGCTCGTTATAAAATAATACATTAGCTATCTAGCTAGCTATGTTGTCACACTTAGTTCGTTAGCTAGCGTTAGGCTATAGCATGAGCCTTGAAATTGAAGGGTCTGTCAGGCTAGCTTAATCAAAGTAAGCTAGCTTGCTATAGCCCCAATTTGTGAAATTCGTATTGTGACGTTAGCTAGCTGAATTCGCTAATAATCAACATGATAACTTGATAAAATACCACAAGTTAAAATAACCAGTTTCATTATCAGCTAGCTTGCTATCATGGCTAGCGTTAGTATCCATGGTATGTAACGTTAGCTATGCAAGCGACCAACTTCTCACCATTTTGTAGACAGTGGCGGTGTATTCGCCGTCTTTAATTGTTGTCAGTGTCATGATTTTGCCGCTAAATCTACAGTTCTCAAAGGTAAGACTATTTTCACGCGAAAAACGATTTCCGATTTACCAATAATCCCAATTAGTGCACCATGTTTAGCCGTTATTTACTTTTCTACACATTCAACGCACAGGAAGTGTTACTTAGCAACCGTACAGGAAACGGAAACCTCCGACGTTGAATAACTTTAAAACAACCAATGAGGAGCGTCTGTTATGAGGTATTACCATAGAGATTGACAGAGACCTTTAGTGGCCAAAAGGCTGTTTTAGTATGGGCAGCACCATTGAAGGCTTCCACCATTCTTCTGCCATTTTAAAGTAGTCAAGTGGGTGGGGATTCCTATGGGTTGTAGCACAGACTATCCATTATATTGACCAGAATTTAAAGTGGCCGATCTAACAATGAAAATAGATGTGTTAAAGGCAGTGGGAGGAGGCAAGATCAGGTAGGACCATTCTAGACAATGAGAGGGCAGATTTTGTGTGAATAACAGGCACAACTTCAATATAATGTGTTTTTTCTTCTCAAAGTTATCTGGATGTCACATGTCCCTCTTATATCAGTACACTCGTAACAACCTAAGCCCACGGAACTTATATTCCATCAAATAATCCACACATTAAAGATGAGTCCTCTATCTATTTCTTTGTGTAGGACACCTTTCCTGCAAAGAACATTTTCCAATTTTCTAATAAATGGAAAACACCAGTTGATGAGATTTAATGCTGCCCACCCCTTCTGTATGTTGAGAGATATATATTATATATATAATGAAAAGCTCTATAGAAGTTTTAATAAATTATTATTATTATTATTATTATTAGGTTGTGATGGACTGTCATAATCACTGTAGTTAGTATACAAACTAAAAGTGTGCATTCTTCCACTTGGAAGGTGTTGTCTGAACAGGTATAAAGACACGGTTGGTGATTTACTGCCCCCTGGAGGGTGTTGTCTGAACAGGTATAAAGACAAGGTTGGTGATTTACTGCCCCCTGGAGGGTGTTGTCTGAACAGGTATAAAGACAAGGTTGATGATTTACTGCCCCCTGGAGGGTGTTGTCTGAACAGGTATAAAGACAAGGTTGGTGATATACTGCCCCCTGTAGGGTGTTGTCTGAACAGGTATAAAGACAAGGTTGGTGATTTACTGCCCCCTGGAGGGTGTTGTCTGAACAGGTATAAAGACAAGGTTGGTGATATACTGCCCCCTGGAGGGTGTTGTGTGAACAGGTATAAAGACAAGGTTGGTGATATACTGCCCCCTGGAGGGTGTTGTCTGAACAGGTATAAAGACAAGGTTGGTGATTTTACTGCCCCCTGGAGGGTGTTGTCTGAACAGGTATAAAGACAAGGTTGGTGATATACTGTCACTCCCCTGGCCTACATCTATACTATTGTTGTCTGAACAGGTCATAAAGACAAGGTTGGGGATTTACTGTCCCCCTGGAGGGTGTCTGTTGTCTCTATCATTCTCTATGGTGTGTACCTGCTTCAGGCAAGGCGTGTGTATGAACAGCTGGCTTCTGAAGAATGCCACCAACAGGATACACCTCAGGGAAAGCTTTTAATTTTACTGATGATGATACAGGTACAAATCATAGACCCATAGGACTAACTGGAACTGATTATGAATGTAACCCACCTTCCACAATATCATTAACATATGTATCCTCAGACTACCATGACGGTGTATTTGATTGAACAAATTAAAAAATAAAATATATTATCCTCTGATTGGACCCAGTCTATGTGGTTTGCACTCACAGTAACAACAGTTCTACATCTATGCTATTGACAGGTCACTCACAGTAACAACAGGCTTACATCTATACTATTGACAGGTCACTCACAGTAACAACAGTACTACTATCATACATCTATACTATTGACAGGTCACTCACAGTAACAACAGGCTTACATCTATACTATTGACAGGTCACTCACAGTAACAACAGTTCTACATCTATACTATTGACAGGTCACTCACAGTAACAACAGGCTTACATCTATACTATTGACAGGTCACTCACAGTAACAACAGGCTTACATCTATACTATTGACAGGTCACTCACAATAACAACAGTTCTACATCTATACTATTGACAGGTCACTCACAGTAACAACAGGCTTACATCTATACTATTGACAGGTCACTCACAGTAACAACAGTTCTACATCTATACTATTGACAGGTCACTCACAGTAACAACAGTTCTACATCTATACTATTGACAGGTCACTCACAGTAACAACAGGCTTACATCTATACTATTGACAGGTCACTCACAGTAACAACAGACCTACATCTATACTATTGACAGGTCACTCACAGTAACAACAGTTCTACATCTATACTATTGACAGGTCACTCACAGTAACAACAGTTCTACATCTATACTATTGACAGGTCACAGTAACACAGTAACAACAGTTCTACATCTATACTATTGACAGGTCACTCACAGTAACAACAGTTCTACATCTATACTATTGACAGGTCACAGGTCACACAGTAGCAACAGTACTACATCTATACAACTGACAGGTCACTCATAGTAACAACAGTACTACATCTATACTACTGACAGGTCACTCACAGTAACAACAGTACTACATCTATACTATTGACAGGTCACTCACAGTAACAACAGTTCTACATATATACTATTGACAGGTCACTCACAGTAACAACAGTTCTACATCTATACTATTGACAGGCCACAGGCTTACATCACAGTAACAACAGGCTTACATCTATACTATTGACAGGTCACTCACAGTAACAACAGGCTTACATCTATACAGTAACAACAGACCTACATCTATACTATTGACAGGTCACTCACAGTAACAACAGTTCTACATCTATACTATTGACAGGTCACTCACAGTAACAACAGTTCTACATCTATACTATTGACAGGTCACTCACAGTAACAACAGTTCTACATCTATACTATTGACAGGTCACTCAAAGTAACAACAGTTCTACATCTATACTATTGACAGGTCACTCACAGTAACAACAGGCTTACATCTATACCATTGACAGGTCACTAACGGTGAACAGTAACAACAGTTCTACATCTATACTATTGACAGGTCACTCACAGTAACAACAGTTCTACATCTATACTACTGACAGGTCACTCAGTGAAAGTAACAACAGTTCTACATCTATACTATTGACAGGTCACTCACAGTAACAACACTTACATCTATTCACAGTTTGGACAGTTTGGACTCTAAATGAATACAAAGGTTAATAAGAATACAGTCCAGGTGTCTGAATAACAACCAACATCCCAAAATGGGACAAATTTCAGTGAAATGCTGTAACACTGATGTCAGTGTAGATCAGTGAAGTGGAATACAACAGATGAGGCACAGATATCCAATGAAATACAACAGAGTGTTTAAATCAAATCACGTGCTGAATACAACAGATGTAGACCTTACAGTGAAATGCTGAATACAACAGATGTAGACCTTACAGTGAAATGCTGAATACAACAGATGTAGACCTTACAGTGAAATGCTGAATACAACAGATGTAGACCTTACAGTGAAATGCTGAATACAACAGATGTAGACCTTACAGTGAAATGCTGAATACTTACAGATGTAGACCAACAGAAATGCTGAATAAACAGATGTAGATTAGAAATGTGAACAGATGTAGATTAGTAAAGAAATAAACAGTGAAAACAATACAAAAAGACAGTGAAATGCTGAATACAACAGATGTAGACCTTACAGTGAAATGCTGAATACAACAGATGTAGACCTTACAGTGAAAGGCTACAACAGAGTAGTAAGGCTGAATACAACAGTAGACCTTACAAAAAGCGAGGCTGAATACAACAGAAGTAGTGAGGCTACAACAGTAGATGGCTACAACAGTGAGGCTATAACAGTAGCGAGGCTATAACAGTAGCGAGGCTACATACAGACACCGGTTAGTCAGGCTGATTGAGGTAGTATGTAGATCTGGTTAAAGTGACTATGCATATATGATGAACAGAGAGTAGCAGTAGCGTAAAAGAGGGGTTGGCAGGAATGTGGGATATATGTCATTCAGTGGGTTCATTTCGTGGTGCCTCTGATCAGAAACATGTTTGGGCTAAAACACACTCAGGACAGAACTGAGTGTGAAAGAGAGAGAGATGAACACAGTTGGAACAGAATATCCCACATTCAGAACACAGTGGACCCGAGGGCAGGAATAATCCAAACCACACTCCCCACACGGCACCGCCAAGGAGTCTCTCTCTCTCTGTGTGTGTGTGTGTGTGTATGTTTGTGTGTGTAGAGGGTGTGTGCTCTC